>NW_027114318.1:92774-137983 GCF_000696795.3 Halyomorpha halys | reverse complement strand
TGAGCCCACACTTAAGGCGAAAACACATTTTTAAAGTTATTACTAATTAGATAATTAATTTAATAAAGTAATAAATGTTTTTATTTGTCTTGTGTTTTACTTTCTCATCTATAACTCCTAATCGATTTATTGTTTGAAATTTTTGCCGGCCAGGTTCGTTGTGAAATTTGTGGGATCTGCGCACCACAATTTTTTATTTTAGTTATATTATTCTCATAGTAACAATAATAATAAATATTGCAATTTTTGACAGCGCCCCAATCATTATCTTCCAATTGAAACCAAAACAACCAAGAAATATTGCACTAAGTCCTTTAGTAATTAAAATGCTTTAAATAGTTATCCACAAGATATAGCCTGCTCATCTAAAGAAATACAGTGCTTTATTCAGCGTGTCTATAATTTACTGCAAATAAAATATTCCGACGCATTAAGCAATATGAATGAAGTTTCGGTATTTTTAAACAATTACCTTGGAGAAATGATCACCTCATCAAAAGACGAAGGGTATTTTTGTTCGAGAAAACAGGAGCCAAATCCGGAGGCGAGCCCCCACAGCGCACATTTATTTTAAACCTCTACATTTCAACTCAACCTCCTCCGACAGATCTAAAATTAGTAACTATTTAACTTCAAAACAACTTACTGTTGCTAAAAACTCTAATTATAGATGTGTTTATCCTCATTAACGCCTTAGCCTTGGTAATCATAGCAAACTGCATTAAATAGATTGATGCAAGATATTAAAAAAAATATAAAATTGTAAAAATAAAAATATCATCTTAAAAGGAGAATAATAATAATTTAAACCAGATATCAATCCTTCCATTACAAACTCCCTAACCACTCAAACCCGTTAGTTTCTAATCTTGCTTCCTCTTTTATTCCGGATAATCCTCCAAGACGTCTTGGAAGATGGCCTCGAGACCTATTGTAAAAATGTTTTTAGAGCGCTACCATTGGTTAGTTTCTCTACATGCTTGTACCATACCATTATGATTTCCTCAAATTTACTTGATGTATTTATGTACAGTTGTAAATATCAATAAATAAATTTTTAAAAAAATAATAATTTTATTTATTTATTTTGCTTACAAGTCCTTTCAGAATAATAAAATAGACATTGAAAACGGGCTTAAGTAGAGTAAAATAAAAATTTTTAAAAATGAATAAAACATCATACAATATCTCTAATAATAATAATAACAAATTGAAAAAATCAAACTATAAAAATTACAAAAAAATATGAAATTTGTATTAAATGTAAAAAAATGTATAATAAAACAAAACCATTTCTCAAATCATAAGGTAACAAACTAACTTTTAATATAATAAGCCTGTTGAGCTAAAAAAAATAAAAATGTGGCCACAATTATAATTAGAGCGATTAAGTAAGTAGGAAAATAAGAAAAAACAGGGAAAATTAAATGCAGGAATGTACTTTCTATTTTCTATTTTAATTTTAATATTTTTTCTACATTTTTAAAAAAATATTTTGAGACATTCTCTAGTGGCACCCACTAGTGGATAATAGTAGTAGAAAAATACTCGATTGAGTATTTATCCAACAAAAACGACTAAATTTTTAGTCGGTATTTTTATTCATGAAAAAAATATATTCAAAATGATCAAATCGTTACCCGATTTAAAATCCAAATAATTTTTTTGAAATCTATTGTAAATTAAAATTTCAATCAGTTAAAAAAATAGTAGAATACATTTATAATGGAGTAAACGGGTATTTTTTAGTTTTCAGTATTTTCAATTTACACTAACAAGCACATAAAAAATGTGGTAAATTATAAAACGGACATTAAAAGAATCGACCAACATTATTTTGAGATCCTTAATATAATAAACATTTAATTATTGTTAGCCATGAAAGATAATACTAAATAAAGAAGTAGATATAAAGATGTAGAAATATTTACATGAGTATCAAGTAAAATATGTAAAATAAAATATTTAGATGAGTACAGGTTCTTTTATTGGACTGTGCACAGTGCAGTCAGGAAACTGGAAATAGCAATATAAAATACTGCAGAGGTATGCCTGGATATAAAAAGGAATAATTTAATAACTGGATTATATCAAATGTTGAGATTTTAAACATTCATAAAATAATTTTATTACAGATACATTAATTATAATGACCACAATTTATAATTTGGTAAAATACGACAGTTAGAAGAGTAGCCTAACACTAATGATTATTAATTATTCATAGGTAATTATTAAATTATAAACATCTTAATTTTTTGGGGGCTGATTAGTTAGGACCCGGTCCTGTATATTTTGTATTTCAAAATCTTTGTTTTGTAGAGAAAAAATCAGATTTTTACTAGTTTGAGGATTATTTCAGTTTTTGAGTATGCAAGATGCAAATCCACTTGTAGGATCTATGCAGGAACTGTTGTTTTTTTTTTTTTATGAAAGTTTCCCTCTCTGGACTGAACTCATAGCTACCTGGTTATTTTGTTTCCATTAATCAATCAGGGAAGAGGGGTCAAAGGAATACTTACAAAGACTTTAGTCACAAAAACAAAGGGCGCTTGTACCTACGTCCCACGAATAAAAAACCGTGTAAAGTGACATCGGCACTAACAATTTATCCTCTAGCTTACCAATATTACTTTATTAACTAATATTAAATTAAAAACATAAATAAATGATAAACATAAATTAAATAGTTATAAGACGTTAGATGTAATAGGCATTTGCATTAGTGTCTATGGCCCCTGCAGACATGTAACGTAAATATATGTATCATGGTCGTATCTAGCAGGGGGCAGCTCCCCCTCCCTCCCACCACCCATAGAATTGAAAATAAATCAGTAATTAAAAAAAAATTAAACAAATTTTCAGGAAAATGATCATAATAATCAATAAATCACTGCTATAATTATGCTACTATAATGTTCTTAAAATTTTGGTTCCATTCGCCTCTTCCGTGCTGAAATGTCACAACCTGATTGATTACGACTATCCTAGTTTTATCATGGATACGCCCTTGAAAAGTATTACAACTATTATGTAGTATGACAATACTGTTATTTGTACGACAGTAAATGCTGTTATGATAGCAGTTTCGACCATTTCAGTGGCTTCGAACACTGTCACCGTATAAACGGATTTAGAAGTGTCAGGGTATTCACAATCGCTATATGTATGGTAAAAATCACGAGAGACCTAGTTTACCGTTACTATCATGAGGGCGACTATAATAAAGTTTCCACTATAGCAGTAGCTCCGACATTTGCTACAATGGTTTCTTTGAGATATTAGTGTATTTCCAGCATTTATATATTTTAAGCATTATTTTAAAAATGTTATTTCTTCGTTTTCGAAAGAGAACCTTCTTTTCAGTTAAAAAGTTGTTCCATACTGGCTCAGATTCAAGATCAGAAAATTATTTCAACAATTAACCATGTAATAATTGAGAAAAAAAAACTTTCAAAATAAAACCTTCAATTCACAAAAATCATGTATTTTATTACTAATACCCTTTTTTTAAGAAAAATAAATAAAAAGCTAAATTAATCATATTTATGTATCTGTTTGGGACATTTATGACTATATTTAAAGAGTTCCATGAAACTACACGACTGTCGTAAAAAAAAATGTAATTATGAAAACAGAAGAAAACAAGTTAACGATTTGCTATTCTTGTCTAGAAGATTAAATATTACATTACAAATTTTCATGCAATTTAATTTCGAAGTGAACAAAAAAAAAATAATAAGAAGAAGAATAAAGGAATGATAACTTGAGACTTTTTTTGCGACAAAAACTGGAAATTTTTGTAAGAAAAAAAATCTCATATTAAGGACTATTATTACATTGTTTTACAGTTGCAACATTTCTTTATTATTATCTTTCTATTATATAGATATATATCTAATATTTTACCCTCCATATGTATGTCCTTGACAGTAACGGCTTTTAATATTCTTATTTAAAAAAAAAAGAAAAGTAATATGTTTTCCACCAAACGCTATTGTAGCAACACACTGGGATAATATTTTTTTTTACATAGAAACAGATATTTATTAAAAAGAAAAATTTTAATATCTATTCAGTCGAGAAAAGAAGAGTTTCAGCGGACGACAGGGAACAATAATAACTCATTTCGTGTAAAGTTTATGCGTAAGGAATAAAAAGTGAAAAGTTTCTTTTGTATATTTAAAAATGAGAATATAATTTGAAAATTATTTAGTCCTTCAGTAGCCTACAAGGGGTCCTCGTTTGCCTCGACTTTTTTATCCGACTCTTGGGAGGCCCTATTCAATTCGTGCCCTTATTGCTTTCGTTTTTAATATAAACATCATTCAAAAAGATAATAAAATATTTTAGGAGAGGGAGATGAAGGGAAAATGGAGATCTTTGGGCTGTCGGAGAGTTTGGCCTTGTTCTTCTGATAACAGAAAGTGGATTTGAAAAAGGAACTAGCCACCAAGAGAGATCCAAGGGAAGAAAAAACCCAAAGGTCGGTTTAGCGTTATCTTGAAATACAAGTAGCCTTCAGCTGCCAGAACATGTAAGTCAATAAATAGAAATTTTCTGTTATTTCTACTACAGAGAACTAGGTAGAACTGACAAGTAAAACAAAATCAACACTAAAACTGAATTTCACTACATTGAATATTTTTGCTTGTTTATCTCAGACATATCTATCAAGAACAAAACTTTCAAAATATTTGGAAGTATCACATGAAGAATCACTGTTGGGGTGATAATAAAATACAAGAGTAAACTATAATAATTAATTAATTATTAATTAATTACCCTTCACTGACACTTTTACTTCGTCGATGAAAGGGATATAATACTTCTCTTTTTAAAACATATCTATCTGTCTGAAACAAATGTTCTTAAAATATTTTTTGTGGAGGAACACACAATTGTAAGAATTGAGGTTCTACCTGTTGTATTGCGGGTATTGTATAGTGAATAAATTGAAGTACTTTATAAAAAATTAACTGATCAACCCATTAATGTCAAAATTTATATATAATAGAGGATTTAAATGCGAAAATTCTTAAATTATTTTCTCACAACATTAATATTACTTCTTAAAATCCAAAATAGCGTTATAGTTTCCACTATACCGAATTTCGTAAAAGAATTTTTTGCAAGGATTGGGTGGCTATTTAAAAAAAAACAACTAAGTTTTCACCAAGATGGGATGGACTTAAAACGTCTATATCAGGAACAGTGTAATAAAAACATGATAGAAGATTATGTTTTAGGCTTGATTCGAGAAAATCAAAATGTAAAATGTAAGAACATTATTCATTTAGGAACTTTTTTTATCAATTCTTTCACATTAGAACTTAATTATTGTTTGTTTTTTTAAAAATTAAAAGTGACTTTAATTTTTAAACGGAAGTTAATTAATTGGAATTATTCATATATACATAACAATAAATGTTTGAAAATTACTGCTGTTTCTAAAAACCTAAAATATCGTCATAGTTTTTACAAAGCCGAACTTTATCAAATAATTTTATTATTTGTAAGTAATGAAGTCGAAGAAAGAAGCACCGCACAAGATTGTTTATTTTATATATATTTTTTCTAATTTTGATTTTTTACTACGCATTTAATATTTAATAATTAATTAAAAAATAAAGGACTAACTCTACCTCTCCTCTCTCTCTCTCTCTCTCTCTCTCTCTCTCTCTCTCTCTCTCTCTCTCTCTCTCTCTAAAGGACTACTAACTCCAAGGACCCGGGTTCGAATCCAGCTGGGCAGTTAATTATTTGTATTAATTAATAAAAAAATAAAGGGAGCGGGGCGGCACTGTGGTAAGGCACAATGCTTCTAGCTCCGGGTTCGAATCCGGCTAGATTATTATTAATTAGGAAATAATTTAATTCTAAATATTATTACATACACCACTAAATTTAAAAATATAATAACTATAATATTCCTCCCGAATCCAATCCTTAGAGTCCAAAATCCTTAATGCTCCTTACTTTGTCACAAATCAAGTCATCCAGTCCATCAGGACCTCTATGTTCCATATGTCGCCGATTTGGCCAGAACCAGATACCGTTCCTTCCTTGATAAACTTCTCAACCACCCTAATCCACTTGTTTCTAACCTGGCTTCTCCTTCATTACCTAATAATCCTCCTAGGCGTCTGAAAAGAAGATGGCCTCGAGATCTTCTCTATAAATGTTATTGGAGTTCTATCAGTGGGTAGATTCTCCATATTTTTGTATCATTATGTCACCTACAGCAAATTTACTTGTTGTATATATTTGTATACAGTTGTAAATAACAATAAATAAATTATTAAAAAAATATATACATATAATATTATTTTTAATTTGAAATATATCGGACTTTCAGCGTTATTTTGTGTTGGCAACTCTCTCTCATTTTAGCTCTGGATAAAAAAAAAAAAAGATTGGATATAGGAGAAATTCAATTTTCGCAGATTCAAAGCTCTACCCCGTAAATCTTAGTAGGTATGGTTTTAGCGTTCTATTTAGGTGGAATGATATTTTTAAATAAATTTAATTTGCTAATAGTTGATAACAGTATTAATTTCAAGATTTTATTTAATATTGTGATATATTATTTAAATTAAGGTATAAGGTTTTAAGACAAAGTGCATTATATTTGATAAAATAAATACGTTACTGGCACGCAATATACAAACCCACCCACATTCACTTAACAGATAAACATTCTGACTTAACAGGGGGAAGTTGTTAAATAAACCTCAAGAACTTTGACTCCATGGCGTGCAGGTGTTCACCAAAGGATGGTTAGGACAAGGATCATAAACTAAAAAAAGCTCTTCCAGTCGAGAGGGGCAATTTAGAAGACGGCTAACAGCTAACAAGGAGCATAATATACTACAAGACACTGTTGCCGTATCCTATTTTTATAATCTACTAAATAGTTTTCAATGAAACTTAAATAGTATATAGAGGATAATTTTAAGTTTTAATGGATATGAAAAGTTTTAATGTACTTTTACATTTCTATATAGAATATATAGTAAGGTAAACTGAGATTTGCAATCGTGAAAAATTTCGAAATCGAGTATTCAACTAAAATACACGTTTAGAGGTCCGTTGAGTCGAAATAATCAAGTATTGCTGAATAGTCGTGGCTATGTGTGTATATGCGTAAAGCGTAGCTCAAAAACAAAAAGTCGTACGAAACTGAAATTATTATATTAAGACATGTATGCCTGGAATGTTACAGAAACATTTAAGAGAATTAATTTTCACTTTTTAGCATTTTCCCAAAAACGGCTCTTAACGGTTTTGATTGAGCTGTTTAAGTTAATATACAATTTAGTAGTTTTCAGTATTAGATAGGTCTTCTCCTCATTTAAATAGACTGATGCAGCTTAAATGACGAATGTTTAAAATATTTTCCACTAAAGTACCTCTAATTTAGTTCATTTGAAATATTTATCCATCTCACGTTTTTATCAGTAATGAAAAGTCGATAAACGAAAATTAGAGGTTTGATATTTAACATAAGGAAATATGAGGTTAAATACTTTTCTAAACGCATATCCGGAAAAAAGAGTTGTAATATAGACGTATAATGTACTGTAGGAAAGCCAAAGATTTAAGCTTAAATAATATTAAGCATATTAAGTCGTAAACGGTAATAGAGAATGACTGAAAACATATATATTAAAGGCATGTTTTAACATGAGTTTAACTGTTAAACAGGGAGACGCATGCGCAGTGCTTTTTACCGTTTTGTCAGTCTGATAGATGTTTACAAGTTGCCATAGTTATTAAATAGTTAGTTTTTTTTTTTTTTTTCATATAACATATACATGAACCTTTCACTTGATAGATTGGCCAAATCTATAAAATCATTCTCAGTATTTTTAATATTGATTCTATAACAATTTAGTATTGAATAAATGGTTAAGAGCAGGATGCAAATTTTAATAAACTAGTGTATTGCTATATTTCCGCTGTGCAAAACAAAAATGTTAAAATTTTGCAACGAGAAATATTATTAAACGTACTTTTCCGAAAACTGTTGTAACTGGAACTAGCCAACTAGTCAACTGAGAGGCTTATTAAGAAAATTAATGAAAATTACACGAAAGCATAGTAATATTTGTTTTTAAAATTAAATGGAAAATAGTAAGAGAACTAACTTCCATTATAGTTAATAAAGAAGATGCTGTTTTCTAATAAATAAACTAACAATGATAAATTTCAACTCAAACTGGAGGGAAAGAAGTGAGAGCTATGTGATGCACGCAACAAATTTTTTTTTCATTAATGGTATATTTACTAAATTCATTTTAACTTTAGTAAGTTTTAAGTTGAGACTAAGCACTTAACTGTTGTAAGCAGTTAGAAATAATCACAGTCGATATTACGCCTCGTTCCAGAGAGTGATTGCAATGAGGCAGGTGGGGATATCGATGAAATGGGAGACTTCGAAGTTGTCACACTTCTGCGAAGTAGAAGGCTTGAAGGAGTATAGTACTCAAGATAATTAATGGTCTAGGAACAATCGAAACAGTGGAGAACAAATGACCTTTGCCAGCTGAGGCGTCCCTTGTAAGCAATCACCACGATAGGATCTTACAACGAATCCCCAACAAGTCGCTACAGTTTACAATGAAGTATATATGTATATTTTTTACAAAATGTAAATAATTAAAAACCAATGCTTACAAGGCAATAAATAGTCAACACAAATTCACTATGTATCCCTTAAATCAAGGGTAAATAAAAAAACTACCAGGTGCCATGGGACCAAAGCGATCAGAACGGCTTCTAAATATCATCTATATAAAAAAAAACAAAAAAAAAAAAAAAAAAACACTGAACTCTGTCTTTGTAATCCAAAAGACAGTATACCAAATTTAGTTGCAATAATTGTTCTTAACTACTCTTTATTGTTATAAATTCTACAAATCGGATTAACTTTTATTTCGAGTTTTATCACGCTATACAGAACAGTTATTATTTTTTAATAATAAGATAAAATAATTAGTAATAGACTATCTTGATAGAGAATTAGTCACTACCTAAAAAAAAAAAAAAAAAGGAAAATATTATAAATAATAGCCATACCAAGTATCTTATATACACAACCGAAAGGCAGGTATCGTGTCAGTCAATAGAATTTCGGACTGCATACTACAATAAAAGACCAGTGACTCGGTTTTGAGAGAAGCACCGGGATCTTCATGAGTCCCTGCCCTTTCCTCCTCAAGTGCGGGGGAGAACTCGGTACGAAGTGCCTCAAGCTGAATATTAATTTTTTTTTTTTTTACTATTTCTCATTTCGTCATGATTCAATTTATATATTTGTAAATATCGTGCGAATGAGCTGTATGATCCCTATTACCATTGTTTATAAATTTAAAACAGAATGTAATATTACAAAAAAAAAAAAAATTAATAATAAAACTTGTAGATGCATATCTGGACTTGGAGGATAGCTGGTACAATATATATTATACTAAACGTAATATCTAAATATAAATTACTACAAATTTAAGCAAATTTATGAATATTTATTTTTAAACAAATTATTTATTATGTATAATCATTTATCAAATTTATTTTTTAATACTCCGGTCAACATGAATTTTGAGTCTGGATTCTAGATGTCAAATTTTATTTTCTTCCACGAAAATAATAAATGGAAAAAAACAAGTAAAACTGTTTTTCTAAAGATAAAGCTGGGATTTGTAGAAATCATAAAGATATTTTAAATTTTACGGAAAAACAATTTAATTCAAACATTGGTTGTTAAAAATGATAAAATAAAAAAAAGATGAATAATAAACTAATAATGTAAAATAATTGAAACAAGAAATCCAAAATGAAGTTCTGTTTAATTTTTTGCACATTTTTAATGTTTTGGTAGTTGTTCTCATATCAATTAATCTTTCATGTCCACATTATACTGTCCCTAATATGTTTATTTTAAATACATGACATCATTGTGAAAACGTCATTCCATTAACTCTGTTCCCTTAGGCCTTGTTTGCTAGTGGTAATGTCCTCTGTACCGTAAGCAAAGCAAACTAGGATGTAGGATACAATACAAGCAATGATACCTGCTACTTAACCACAAACAAACAACGATCAAGATATATTTATCGATGTGAAAAAAAAATACAAAATCAAACATTTTATAAGTTACAAATGAAGATTTTTTAATTATTAAATGTGTAAAATCGAAATTTGAAAGTTATATATGATAGCTTATTTTATTAGATTTACCTACAATAACAGTTAACAATTTATAAAACAGTTATAAGCTATTCCCAAATCATGAACGTATTCTATAATATCAATTGTATTGTTGTAAGAACTAATTTATCCCTTTCTTACTTCTTCATTTTTTTTATAAGAGTACATGTATCAGGCTAAATAAAACCAGCTCATCTTCAACCTTATGAGCATGAAAAGAATTCTATTCCTAAAAAATAGATCAGTCTCAACCGTATAAGAAGAGGATTTATTAATTATTCATTAATTCATTTATTAATTATTAGTAATCTATTTATTAAATACGATGACCTTATAAAAATAAAACGTTAGATAATTGATATGTAGATATCAAATGAAGAATTTTATGTATTTGACTGGTTAAGTTGAGGGTAGGAAAGACTAGTAATAAGAAAATGTTGAAGATAAGCTAATGTTAACTCGAAACGTCCACTGTATTATAGAATTTTAGAAGCAAAAAAGGGTTGAATTTGTTCTTGAAATGATATAAAATTATAACCATTTAAAAAATTTTCAATAGAAATTTAATTTGGGATATTCTATAATATTCAATAGCAAGTTACAATAGCTTTTGGTGGATTTAAGTTTTCTAAATGCCAATGATAAACTTTGAACTACATACCTTATTGTAAAAAAATGTTAGGCAGCATAAGTTAATAGAAAACATACCTGAAAAAAAATAATAATAATCATTCCTTGATCAAGGATTTATTTTGTTGGGGGAGGAAAAAAGTATATTCTCGTAATTATAATGACAAAAAGTAATAAATAATAATGCGAGTATTATACCTAAATACAAGTCCTCTAGCTAATTATTATGAAGGCAAAAGTTTAGTAATATAATATAATACAAAAAAAAAGGGGGTTTAGTTGAAAAAAATAAAGGTGGTAACCAAAAAAGTAAACCAACTTCCACCCTGCTGTGAGTATAAAGTACGCTTATACTCAAGTAGGGCAACTGAAAGTTACCACGGCCTTTTAAAATCTTTAGCTTTCCTACGGCTCCATTATCTACATTACTACAAATATATCCAGAAATTTGTTTTAAACCAGGGAAAATATTTCTGTTTCAGTTCATTATCAAATTCTTTCATAGTTATTTGTTTTCAAATATTTATTTTTCAGTTTGACTGACCCCATAAACACGAGCCGTTTTCCGAGACTTGATGGTTAGTTAAACCTGAAATGCATTAAAACATCCTGGAAAATCAGGATTCGAAACTTTGAATGGTTGCAAAACTTCCCCTACCATATATTCTATAAATAGGTAATTTAAAGTAAAAAGAACGGCATCAAAGAAGACGATACTGCCAGATTAACTGGATTCCAGGTAAATTTAACGATAATTCCAAGGAAAACAAAAATTCTATTAATATTTCAAAACATTAACACTAGTCATCGTTCAGTGAACGCAAGGAAGCTCAAATAATAATCCATAATATCTAATTTCAATTGATTGCTCAAATACCTTTTCTTTTTATATACTAAAGAACAATATTATACTATAAGTTCAATTTTCTTCTTCTTTTCATTTAATTTTAAATCTCAGTAAATATGGTGTGACTGCGCTCTCTTATCTCTATTACCAACGTCTGAATGTATATAACAGAATGTAATACTACATAATAAAGAAAAAAAAAGAACATCCTGGTAATGTAAAAGTATAATTATTTTTAAAAATTAAGATAATAAAAATGAGTCGGAACCAACCCAAGGATGGTAAAACAGAAATAATTAAATAATTGTTATCTATAGGAGTTAGAAAACAAGTAATTGTGTTAGAAAATAATGAAAAAGAAAAAAACTATTTTCCTTACAACCCATAAGGGTTCAGTAATTTGTAAGGAGGTACTGTTAAAGTTGAATCTGGACCACGTATACCTCAATGTATTTACCCAATTTATAGAGCCTAGCTGTACCCTAGGGAGAGTTTCTAGACCCCAGGAACGATCCACAGCTGATATAACAGAATACAAAATTTTTCTATCACAACTTATAAATTAAAAATATAATTCAAATGAGAATATCAATTTATATTACGAATATATTATAAAATACATACATGAACTATTTCCCTAACTGGAGTGTTATGGTAACTTCGAACAAATTCTACTATACGGGAGATATATCGCACACATTATTCACCACTTTCCACGCTCAAAGGGCGGAGGAATGTGTGGCAGCGAAGCATTGAGGGTATAGACTGCGGTGTTACATCGGCAGCCAGAGAATGGGACTATGGGGCTGGTCTCTACTCAGCACAACATGGAACGAAGGGACTGACAGTATATTACAGCCCTGTTTTTGGCTGACCATTCTTCGTCGAAACAAGTAGAATAATGCAGACTACAACAGCCACAGTTTGTACAAAAATTCTCTTTTTTTAAAGCCAGTATTTTTCATCTGGGTCGTGAATATTCACCAAAAGGAAACAATACATAGTTCTTAATGGTATTGCAATCGCATGGGCTCAATCCGTCAATTACTTACATTTTTTTTCTTTATGATCCTTTCCTGGTCATTTCTGACATAGAGGGTGGTTATCAAGAGGTAGCCAGCCTTCTAACCGTGGTGTGAGGTCTAGTCTTCATTTCGTAGGACCACCACAGAAATATGTACAAATCCAATAGAGCAAAAAACATCATTAGCCGAATGATCCCATGCTTCATAACAGAAATTTTAAATTATCAACGACAAACAAACAGCAATACACCTAATAATTACGTAATCCGCTCCTGTCTGGAACTGTACCCGTGAATCTAACCACAGGAAATCAAAGGATATTTAAAACATCTATACGAGGATCCTTGGTATACCAGCGTTCCACTTGTCTGACTTTGAGCTCCCTACGATTAAATAGTGCACGTATTTACCAACATAAACCTTTGCTTTCTTACTCCAATTTCCAACTTGGTAAAAAAAAAATGAAAAATAGTCTTGGGAGACAATGAGAAATACAAGTGCTAGTCAGAAAGAAAAAAAAAATAAGCCTGAATGTTAATATACTGATAAACCCTCATTATCTAACCTCCTGTTCTCTATCCGTATCAAGACCTCTTAAGGCTAGCAACTTCGGGAAAAACAGGTTTTTTAATGTAATTACACATTTATACGATAGAAACCTCTAATGTATGAAGAGTCTACTAAAATAGCTCACATAAATCACATAGCTTTTGAAGTTAATTCTTCAGATTGAGAAGGTTAAACCCACATTTTCAATGTAAGTCATGTAAGCCACATTTTAAATGTAAGTCACATTTTCAAATAATTAGTACCAACTTTTTTTAAATTTTTAATTTGAAATGACACACTATTGTGCAAGTAAGTAAATACAATTATTGAGGTTCATAAAGTATCTAATAACAGATATGTTATATTAAGTCACAACCTTAATAGTTTCTTGATTTATTATCTGTTATTAATTTTTATTTGTTATAAAGTTTTGGAAGCAACAGTTTAAATGTAAAAACAACAATATAAGGCCCAACAAACTCTTTTCATCATAATAACAATCACATTTTATAAAAATGTTTGATTAGTGGACTTATCAGGAAATTTCGTAATGCATATAAAGCTTGTTGTAATCATTTTTACTATACAGAAAAGGTATTTTCTAAATCAAAATATCGAAATGAAGTTTGTAATTGTAAATAAACTCTATTTACTCTAACTAAACTGGAAAGTACTGGATACAAACCTTACAGTCCCTACCTACTTGTTATCTAAGGAGATCTGGTGGATTGCTATTTCAGCGATATATTGATAAAAATCATACCCTTGTACATTATTGTCAAATAAATTTATATTTCTTGATATAGTTCTGACCCGGATTTTAGTAGCCTCGGGACAGAAGCGATTCGAATGCGGCCTGAGGAAAGGAGGATTGACTTTTATTTCGTAGTAGTCCCACAGAATGAAACTTTGACCCTCCCACCATTATGGATTTGGTGGATGTTATTATGGATAGGTTACCTATAGATAACTTCCCCTCCCCTTCCCCTGTATAAAATGACCAGGCAGGAGGTTAATAACAAAAATAAATAATAAAATAAAGTTCTGATCCAGATTTAAATAAAAACAGGTTAGTGAATGCTTTAGCAGGACTAAGGTACACTTCTGCTGTTTTTAATCAATTGTTAAAATAAAAATTAACTTATTGTTCCATTGTTTTTAATTTATTTTTATTATTCTATAGTTCAACCGTTTCCCTGGGAGAGAAAAGTACCTAAACATTAGTCCTAATAGGAACGAGCTACTAATTGATTAAGAGTGATTATCTCTCAATCCCAGCAGTCCATTCAACGTCCAAATAAAGGCCTCAACGGTTGCAAGTTTTAACTCTCACATATTATTTTATTTTTCTTTCAGATAAATTAAAGCTATTCTAACTAGAGCGTTTTACAATTATTTCGATTATTTATCAATTTACTTTTTTGGCTCTAGTAGATTTAGTTTTCTTTGATTTTTATCATTATAAATGTATTTACTTACTATTTTATTTTTCTTTATCAATTAATAAGGTATGAATGGATACCTACAGGCCAAATACCTATTGCCCTTGAGCGTGACTGGTTTGTATATATATTATTTTTAACAAACAAAAAAACAAATAAAACAACAATTATCCCCGAAATCACTAATCACATAATAGCCGTTGAATGTAAAAGTGGTGTAATTCAGACTTGGAGTTTTGAGTTTAAAACTTTAGGGCATGCTCTTTAAAGTTTTAAGTAAGAAATAACTGATTTTCTGTTGATGCATGAGTTACGAATATATAGAAATTAATGCACTACGTATTTTTTTTTTTTTTTTTTTAATAATTTATTTATTGTTATTTACAACTGTATACATATATATACAACAAGTAAATTTGCTGTAGGTGACATAGTGACATGATACAAACATATGGAGAATCTACCCATTAATAGAACCCCAGTAACATTTCTAGATGAGAAGATCTCGAGGCCATCTTCTTTTCAGACGCCTAGGAGGATTATTAGGTAGTGAAGGAGAAGCCAGGTTAGAAACGAGTTGGTTTGGGTGGTTGGGAAGTTTATTATGGAAGGATTGGTATCTGGTTCTGGCCAAATCGGCAACATAGGGGACATTAGAAGTAAGGAGCATTAAGGATTTTGGACTGTAAGGATTGGATTCGAGAGGAATTAGATGGTTTAGTGGAGTCCCTAGCTCAATTCCGTATGTCCTGATAGGCCTTATAATAGTCATGTAGATCAGTCTTTTGTAATGGATTGGAAGTTTGGACCGTTTGTTTATTAAATGTTGTAATAGTCGGAATCGACGAGCGGTTTCCTCTTCGCCCTTTAGATAGCGCCAATAATAGAATTCTAGATAGATCAGAAACTACTCATTTAATTAGTACTACTAGTATAGTAATAGTACTACTACTAATTAAATGGCCCTATTATGTTATAGCATATCTCTGACTAGTAAATGAGCAATTACTTTTACAGTGAAATTTCAAAAAAATTAAAAAATCATAAAACTAATATTTATATTTAATATACATCCTTAATTAAAGGCCTACAACCTGTATTGATGTCCTTTTCCAAATTCCTTATAAGTCCGCATTTTATAAAAATTATCCTTTTGAAAAACCAAACTTTACTTTAATACCTAATTTAAATGCTTCCTTTTCATCAAATACAAATAATTAAATCGGTGATTTTCATGTACGGTGCTTTTTCAGATCAGATCAATTTTGCCTCAAGAATAATATGTTATCGCATTCACTGCAAGCAGTGGAGACTATCATCAGAGAGATTCGCAAACCGCAAACCGGAATAAGACCTCTCCCATAAACGCACAGATGGAATAGTTTTTTTAGTTTTTGTTTCCTTTCACTAACCTACATACGGAAACATAGAAGGAAAAGCATTGCCAGCGCGAATAATAATAAAATTGATATTTTGAAATGGGCAAGGATTAATTTCAACTCAAAGAACAATGGTAATGGAATACTATGTGATTTGCACCAGATTGTTATTTTTCATATTGGTCAATAATATAACCTCCAAAACGTACCATACCATTGCCGATCTCCCACAAGGATACGGTTTAAATCCAATATTATTCACTTCATTTATATGTGCCTATCCGAAATTCAAAAAATTCAATACAGCCTTCTTTTCCGATGATAGATCAATATATTCTTAATTTTTAATGAATTAACATAATTACTTTTAGTCTATTAGTATAGAATTCTATAAGAAACTTTTAAAAAACAATAAAACATGAAAGTACATTAAAAAATGGAAGTTACTTCTAAATATAGAAAAAAACAGTAGCCATAATTTCAACTAAATGACTACTTATGATTCTCTTAAACTTGGTTTTAAATGATATTCCCTTTCTCATTAATAGATTATTCCAAGTAAATCATAATGATTCCTATTCATCCCTCTATTCTTAGTCCGCTGGTGTTCCTCAATGTAGTATACTCGGTCCCATCCTCTACATCGTCTATACAGCTGACATTCCATCCAATCCTCACCATGTATGCCGATGACACATGTGTCCTCACAGTTAATAATAACCCATTAATTGTATCCCAAACTCTCCAATCCCATATCATAGCCCTCGAAGAATGGTGTCGTAATTGAAGGATTAAGATAAATTCCAACAAATCTCATCAAATCACCTTTACCCTTCGTCGTAAACCTACCGACTGCCCTACAGTTTAATTTAAATAATGTTATCCTTACGCCTGTCGAACATATCCGCTACCTTGGACTACAGCTGGACAAACGATTAACCTGGAATCCTCACACTAGACTGAAAAGACAGGAAACTGCACGTCGATTTCTACTATTACAGCACTTACTAGACAAGCGGGCTAAACTTCCAACTCATTACAAAAGACTGATCTACATGACAATAATAAGGCCAATCTGGACATATGGAGTTGAGCTTTGGGGCTCCATTAAGCCTTCGAACTTCTCTCGTATCCAATGGTTACAATCCAAAATCCTTTGTAAAATCCTCAATGCTCCTTTCTTTGTAACAAATAAAATCATCCACAAAGACCTTAATGTTCCCTATGTAACCGACCTAGTCCGAACCAGATACCAATCCTTCCATAATAAACTTCCCAACCACTCAAACCCCCTAGTTTCTAATCCTGCATCCTCTTCCATTCCTGACAATCCTCCGAGGCGCCTGAAAAAAATATGGTCACGAGACCTACTCATGTAAAATGTCATTAGAGTGCTACCAATGGGTAGTTTATACGTCTGTAACACTCCATTTTAACTAAGATCAAATTTACTGAATGTATTATATAATACACAGTTGTAAATTTCAAAAATGATATCCCAATTCCAATATAGCAACTCAGTAAGTACTTAGAAGTCGCTTTAGACAATAAACTGTTATTCATCCAGCATATTAATTTAAATTTAGAAAGGAATAAAATGTACAAACTGTTTCCTTATTTTAATAAAAAATAAAAACTATTCATAAATTAGTACTAAGACCAATCCAAACATAAATCTGTACCATTTGAAGCTTCACAAATTTAACCAACTTAAAAAAAAACTCCAATAATTTAAAAACAAATGCCTAAGAATTATAACAATTATTCATATTCACAATAATTACAAATTGACTCATAATTTCTTTCTATCTTACCCTAACTCTTTAAACCTTTTAATATCTAAAATAGAAAATAATACAAAAACAACGGTCCCTAAATATGAACGTAAGAGAACTAAATATATATTCTGCGTATCTGTATTTTAAAAACGTTTTAGTTTTTTTTTCTGTTTAAAATTTTTTTGCCAAAATGTAAAGTTTTTTTTCCCATCAAATCAAATTTTATTTATTTATAAGTATTACAATCTGCCACAACCTTGAGCAATAAGTACTAGTAATGAGTGATCACATGCATACCAAATAAAAAATCATATATTAATAAATATAAATTATAAAATCTCTGTAGGTATGTGTACATAAAGATGAATAAAATGGGCACAATCAATTTATGAACATGAATATATAAGGATAAGATAAAATAAGTAAAATTATAAGTAATAAGTAGAAAAGAAAAAATTAATTATATAAGGGTACATTCCGAAGTAATGTAATAATTACTCTACATACTAATGAAATAAAAACATTTATATCCAAAAAAAATATTTTCAGTAAGTGAAATCATAAATAACACAAATCAAAAATAAGCACGAAAATAAGGAACATAAAAACAGCTCATTTAGTTGACTTCAGAAATATTCTTTAAACCAAGATTTCATAAAACTAAGTCTGACGGGATATTAATGGCTTTTACAATCTTACATCCCAACTAATGTTCTTCTTAGGCTGTACTTCCCAATACTGAATATTTTCAGTATTTCTGAAAATATCCCGGGACTCAGGATACAGCATATTCAGCCGTTCCAGGGATACCTTGACCCCGAAGTTGTTGGGTACACAGCTATCTTTCAGGATCAAGAGATAAAGAGGAAGCAATTAAAAGAAGATAATACTGGCGTTATCTCTCGCTTGCATCTCTACGCTACACGGTAGTACAAACATCATTACTGAATATGGCATTAAGTTGGTAGCAATGCCCCTTGTTGCTGTTACAAACTGTCAGCGCCAGTGTAGGCCTCTAAATTAGATCAAAAAAAGGCCGGCCTTAGGAAAAAATCATGGTAAAGCTAGAAATTGTTCTAATCGATGTATTCTGCCTTTAATAAGAAGGAACTGAGTTTGCCCCGATTCCCGTGGTGAGCTTTAATCGGTATTCTCAAAATACATCGATATTTTTTTACTACATTTAATATAACTCAAGAGCTGGACATTTTATTGAAGAAATGATTATTTTTTAAAATTTATAGTATCAAATTTTGGGGTAAGTGGAATAAACAATAAAAATAATCCTCACTAAATCTGTGTAATAAAATAAAAAAGCAACATTTAATTACAAAACATCGATTTTTTTTTTTGGAAATTGTGAATTAATTTTGGGAAAACTTATATCTCAGAAATTATTAGACGAACAAATGTCTATACGCAATTAAATTGAAGCTTACTGAAAGTGCTATTTGCAAATTAGAGTCACAAGATGTTGATTCCCAATCGTTCTGCTGAAACGTTTGGTTTATGAAAAACTATATCTCAGGAATTATGTACGGATGTCTATTAGTAAAAAAAATGAAAGCTTATTGAATGAATTATGAAGTAATTTATAACATTTATATTCGTAGGAGTATGAGTTTCATAATATTTGCTCAAATAAAGTTATAGTGCATTCATTTTCAATTTGGGCGAGAATAGACATCTGTAGCTTCTGAGATATTGTATTTCATGAACCAAAAGTTTTGTCCAAACAACTGGGTACCAACATTTTGTGAATTTATATTGACAAATATCAGGAAAATTACTTATTATAAACCGCTTAATTGTACATTCAATTTGATTGCTTAAAGAGATATGAATGTCTAATAATTTCTGAAATATAATTTTCCCAAGTTAATTCATAATTTAACAAAAACAAATAAAAAATCCCTAAGTAAAATATAAATTTCGTTATTAAATGTTTCTTTTTATTTTATTACTGATTTTATGATTTTTTTTATTTTTTTTTTAATAAACAATGATACCCAATAATTTGATCTAGACTAGCTTAACAAGAAATTCTGATATGCCTCCTTTGTTTATTTGCTTTTATAATTTTTTTTTTCTCAAATAATTGTTTAAGTATATAAGTCAGTTATTTATTTTATTAGTTCTAAAAATATTAGTTTTTTATTCTTCAACTACATATTAATTATTAATATACCTAAGATCCATTATTTTGATTTTTTTTTATAAATAAATTTTATAAATTAAAATTATTAAATAATTATAGCATTGTAAATCAGGTTTTTGCACGAAACAAAGACCCCACATTACCAATTGTTAAAAGCAAATTGTTATAATAACCATGTAAGGACCAGGCGAATCTGGTAATAAATAAATATATATTGAAAAAGATTATCCTTGGGACTGAGACATGGATGGTACCATTATATTTTCGAATCTTAAAATCTCCGTAATAAAAATCGATACATGGCCAACAATCGATAGTTTGAATCCTTGTCTAATAATACATGGTACTACTGGCAAGAAGTACTTATTTCAATTTGAAAAACAAATATTTCCATACAGACCCAAGAAACCCAGAAAAGTTATACGCCGATATGGAATATTTAATAGAGATCCAAGAAAACCAAGAAAAGTTATAAGCTGATATGGAAACTTTAATAGAGAGAGATCCAAGAAAACCATGAAAAGTTATACGCTGAAATAGAATCTCCATCTCTTCCACATATTCTGCTGCTTCAAGACTGATCGGCAATATTATGTGATCTTGTATTACTGTCAGAAAACCCTCTTGACAGATTTCCTCTAACCACCCAACAAATAGACGAATATTAATATTATTAATAAAGTTATTAATAAAGTAAATTTCTCTTACTCATATTCTTATAAAACACCATTTTCCGTAGAAATGGTAGGTATGGCAATACCTCTTATGGGTCGACTTGCAGGGCAACGTACCCACGGTCAAGGTTGCATATCATTTTATGCAATGGCACCACTCTCTGTTCAATATACTGTCTCAGGGTCATTTCCTGTATTTGGCACGCCTTATCAATTTTCGACATATCTCTTCCTTCTTTTGATCTTTCACATAAAACCTGTACGTGCTATACGAGAGTATGAAATCCCTATTTGACTAAAAAATGGATCGAAGGAGTGGAATAATTATTAGTAGGAACCTAGAAATGTTCCGTACTACAAGCGTTCCAGTCAGTCCACTTTATCTTTCCATTTGGAACGATAATCAGGTCACCTTAAAGAAATATTTCTATACAATGCATTTTGTATATAATGCATAGCTTAGGCATCTTAGTATTAATATATAAGTATTAATGTGAATAGTAAAATTATATAAAATTCAATTTCCTGATCCAACAGTATTGTTAAACACCTTAAGTAACGCGAAATTCATTAATATGTGAGATATTCTATTATTTTAAAAAATACAAGAAACAGAGCATTGAAATAAAAAAAAACACTTGTGTACAAGTTCAAATCAGAAGATCTTTGATCATTTTTCCGCTCCCTCTGAATCATATTGCCGATATTGCTAAGAGGCAAAAACTGTACGTAACAGATGACGCAGGAGCTCAATGTCTCACGACGGTCTACGGTTTCATAAGCCACTTGCCGACGAGTAAAGGCTGCATCTTGAACACACACTTCGCGATAATAAATTACATAACCACACTTTGTTGGCATATTTAATCAAAAAAAGGTAGATTGCATAACGCTGTAGTCACTTTAAATATGAACCAAATCAAGTTTCTTTTAAATTTTTTTCACAATTCGGAATTAGACCCACGAACATAAGATTCATGACTATCCCCAGTTCTTTAAATTGAAAATTGTTTTTATTGAGTAGAATTACATTTAGTCTCACTTAGGTAGGTAACAGAGATAGGGCAGTATCTTCACGCCATATTTACAGGAATATTAATAATGAAGAAAACATGAGAAATAAGAAAATTAAACATAAATATCTTAAACACATTCATACAAATGAACAATATATATATTTAGCCTGGAAAACACCGAATCAGGTTTGTCCCCTCACTAGTGGAGGACAACGCAGGACTCGGGGAAATCAAGGCACTTCTCATTCAACTGCGTTACTGGTATTGAAAGCCAGTGGAGCTTGAGCGAGGACAGTATGGCCGCTCGAAACTTAAGAATAGAGATATCGATAGAACCACATTCAGGAAAACCTACCCATTGACAGGAAAGTAGAGGGATAACAAGAAATAGATATTATTTGAACTGATTCCTACAAAGACAGGGTATGAATTTTTTTATTCATTGTAGGCATCTATTTTAACAAAATAAAAGTCTAGAAACATATAAGCGGGTAAAATGCGAAAATCATAAAAAAATAATCTCGTACAGAAAATTTCATACTGGAAAATGGATATTGGCTATAAATCAAGAATAAATACCAAAACGGTGGGGGAGAGGGATTGAAAAGCCTATAATATTCGCTTATTTTTTACTCCGGGCTAAATATCTTAAAGATATATAAATACCGCAAATTGAAAAAAAAACTTTTTTTTTTAGCGTAGCATTAATTTAAAAAAATTTAAACTCTCACAGAGCTTTTTCCGTTCAATAGTTTACCATATAAAGTTTTTCTAAAGCCAACCAATTTTTTACGTTCCCATTTTTTGAATATATTCTGGTGAATATCATAGAAACTTCAATGAACAAAGATAATCATTAGAAAGTACTTTATATTGACCTAACTTCAATTTGAATGCTTAAAGATATTTTTACGTCTGATAGTTCCTGATCGTATTTCCCTAAACAAATTCACAAAATGTTGATTTTCTGTTATTTGCAGAAAAAATTGGTTGTTTTTCTAAAAACTGATTCTCAGGAACTACTAGACCTACAGGTGGTCAATGAGTACATGAATTGAAACTAAATAATTGTATTATAAAATAGTTTCTATCTTCGAATGTTGTACTTTCCATGAATGAACTCACAACAATTTGATTTTTTAGAACTATTAGAGGTACTCAATATCGAAAATGTACTATAAAATAGTTTTAGATAATCATCATTATCGAATCTATTTTTAATTATGTTTCTTTGAAATAATTATCCATCCCTCATTATTAGTACCAAGTAATAAAAAAATGAATAAATAAATATGAACAATGAATGAATTTTATAATTAACAGAAAGTATATTTTCCAGGTTAGTTAGTAAATTTCCGATAATATAGATGTATTGTGTGATAATATACAAGTTGCCGTAGGAAAGCCAAAGATTTTAGAAAAATGGATACCAAACATAAAATGTTACAGACAATAGAGGATAACAAAAACCACATAAATAAACTGAATTAATCAATAAACATTTTCGTCTTTGCATGATTATTGTGACAATCTGTTTTTAATTTCACTCGGCGATGCATATGAAAGGATTAATTTTAATTCAAAGCTAGGTGATAAGTGAAAGTTATGGAGCGCACACCGCATCTTATTTTTTTCTAAGGATGTGTTATATTACCATTTATAAAATGATAAGATACTAAAAATGAAGCTTTTATTCTTAGTGTTAACTAAACATACTATACTACTGTAGACATGACAACTACCAAAATATATCAAAATTAAAATTTTGATAAATTAAATTAATTAATTTTGACAAAATAAATCAAGATTAATAATAATGTTTGGTCTCGAATCTAACTTTTTAAGGACTTCTATTTTACTCTTAATTATTTTTAAAATTTCTGGTTCTCGTTCATGAATATAAATTAAAAAATGGTTTAAGGGTAAAATAATTTTAAATAATAATATTATTTCTTTGCTATAAAAAGGGAAAGAGGGATGGGGTGTGGGTACTGGTATGATGCTGTTAGATCTATCTCCCTTTAAACTTTCATCAGAGTCCTTGACCCGATCTGTAAAGCTGACATCACTGGCCAACTTTTAGCCTCTCCCTCAAGCCTCTTGCCGATAAAATCCATAACCGCCACCTTCGGCTAACTCCGTGATAAATACAATTTTATGAAAAATGTAGAATTATAAAGTAATAATGTTATTTCGAGACTTTAGCAGTCACAATTATTCAGTAAGTAGCATGAACCATTTATAGTAGACTATTTCCATCTTAGTGGATTTCAGCATCCTAGTTACCAAGTACCAAACTTGAGTTGTTTTTCAACCGATTTTCAAATAAAAATTGGCAAACTAAAATTTGAAACTTTTGATATTATAGCAAGATTTTGCAAACTCGTCAATTTTTACAGATAATTGAGGTTAAAGTTCGTGATTTTACTAAATTTTAGGCCACCGTACTAAAACAACTGTTTTGAACTTACAACTATACCTTTCTACCAAATTTGAAGTTTCTACCTTTTTTAGTTTTTAATTTAAATTAAACACTAAAAAAGGTAGAAACTTCAAATTTTAAAATGTCTTTAAACTCATTCATAAAGACCTTAACATCCCATTCGTTGGAGATTTGACCCAAGCCAGATATGCGTCTTTTTATTCCAAACTCCTTAACCATCCTAACCCATTAATTCTTAATCTTTCATCCTTAACAATCCCTGATAATCCTCCGAGGCGTCTGAAAAGAAGATGGCCACGAGACCTTCTAGTTTAAATTAATGTTTGAAGTACCACCAATGGGTGGTTCCTTCCCAAGATTTTCAAGTGTATATGAAACTTACTACATATTTACTTATTGTATTATTTTGTACAGTTGTAAATTACAATAAATAAATAATTTAAAAAAAAAAATTTCTTTAGTAAACAACGTAGATCAATGTTTATAAGCAGTGAAATATTATAGTAAGATGGTCCGGATAGAATGGTACAAAAATAAACGAAAAATATTAATTAGTTTTCACAGGGCTTTATTAGGGTAAAGTCCAGAGAGGAGAGTGATTACTGAAGACCTCCAAAATGATTCGAAACGTCTTCCTACAATCATCACAGACTGTCAACTAATAATCTTCCAATCTAGTAAAATGTATTTGTTTTGTTCCAAGCTAGTTTTTATAAAATAGTTTTAGATGTATCAGGGGCGACTTGTTTAATATACATTCAGGTATATGCAAATGTTAATAAAAGTACTTAAACATTAAAGAGAGAAAACAAATTTTAAGATTTTTAGGATTTATGGGGCCCTTGCCATTACAACGATTGAATGGGGGTGTCCTTTAAACAATTTTGATGGAACCTCTGTTCACGATATTACTATGAAGCCTGTTTACACCTACGTACATCGAAAAATAGAAATAAAATTAAGAATATGATCACCATTTGTAAACCTCGGCTATCATTTAAACATATTCCTTCATTACTAAAATAGCTGCTTAGTTATCCAGACGAAGCATAATGAACCCTGAACTAATGGGCCTCAATCCTCTACTTCAGGAACATAAAATCGAACCCAGGATCATGTAGTTCTCCGGTAACGATGCGATCCACCCATAACTCAACAGTTTTACATAATTAATTATAAATAATACTGTGATTATTATATTCAGGTAGAGACAGACTATTTGATTGATTTGAGGGAAATCACAACGCTAATGACAAATCGACCTGGTCCGTGCTCTACCAACTAAAATGATGAATTAGCCGTGAGGGGTCCCCGCACCGCTCCCAAAGATTACACGTCAATCTATCTGACAATCAAACAATTAAACTGGCGCAGCCCGACCGTAGTCACGAGGGTAATTTTTTGTTTTAGTAGCTAATGCAAAGGTTAGACTTGTTTCATACATTTAAAATGTTTTTTTTTTATTTCCTAATCAATAACTCTAACACATATTGTAACTTGCTGCCTTTCACCAGTCCGTTGAATTTGTTTTGTTTTTTGTTTATGAAGTAAGCTTAACAAATGGAAGTCAACAGCTGTAATCTATCAGAAACTACTATCTTTTTGAGAAAAAAAAAAATATTATTACCAAGTGCTTTGTACGTACACCATAGTAAATTATACGGAATGCGCTAATAGCTGTTACCGATTACGTATATGTATACTACAGTTCACCACACCATAGATTTCGAAATGTCATTCTTAATCAGATCCATATGACAGTGAAATTTCCGCCCTGGACGAGGTTTAGATCTGGAAAGGAATGGTTTTGTTTCTGATTTTAAAACGTCATTCGCTGAATAGTTTCAGATAATTTCTAGACGACTTATCATTCTGCTTCACAATACTTTGCCCAATCATATCATAGCCACACATCGTCATACTGGGAACAAACTTTCAGTTGAAGAAGGCCAAAAAAAAATAGGTTGTGAACAGCTGATTCCAGTATACCATAGCACACGTAAGCCCAAACAGTTTTCAGTGACGTCAGATATCCAAGTAGGACAGTCACGTAGAACAATTTGATTTCAGAGGTCCTTAGCAGCTTTGCAGATAAACAAATTTTGCTGAGGTATCTTCACCACAATGAATCAACAGCAGTTGAGACATTTACAGCATTTAGGCGGTTCATGGTTCACAGCATTCTTCCCCTTACATGGTGCACAACTAGGGTTCCGGGCACAGCTAAGATCTTTGTGATTTGCTAGACTACAGTCTCAACAAACAATGTCGAATGCTTAAAAACACAATTTCAAAATATATCTCAGTATCCTGATCCCAGTATCAGAAGTTCCTTTGTACTTTTAAGCTCTAGCGGATAAGGCGAACAACAGATCTTGTCGTGCCTTACCTTGAGCAACCGGTCTTCCTAACCAGAACTAGCAGTCCATAAGCATAGATCACACCACTGTCATCCGTACAACTGCCATGTTTCACCTGAGAGATGGGCGATTTAAACCATTTTATTAAGGGAGGTGACCGAATTATAGCTCGAATAGAAGCGAAGGTAGAGGAAAATATATTGAA
This sequence comes from Halyomorpha halys, assembly GCF_000696795.3. Lineage (NCBI taxonomy): Eukaryota > Metazoa > Arthropoda > Insecta > Hemiptera > Pentatomidae > Halyomorpha > Halyomorpha halys. Next base: position 111,265 of record NW_027114318.1, on the reverse strand, counting down.
CAAAGGAGATGCGGACTCGTTGAAGGCGTCTTTATGTATGATTTTATTTGTGACAAAGTAAGGTGCATTGAGGATTTTACGAAGGATTTTGGATTGTAAGGATTGAATACGAGAGGAATTCGAAGGTTTAGTGGAGCCCCAAAGCTCACCTCCATATGTCCAGATTGGCCTTATTACAATAATGTAGATCAGTCTTTTGTAATGTGTTGGAAGTTTAGACCATTTGTCTAGTAAGTGCTGTAATAGTGGAAATCGACGTGCTGTTTCCTGTCTTTTCAGTCTAATGTGCGGATTCCAGGTTCCATCTGTTCGACAGGGGTAACATCATTAAATGAAACTGTAGGGCAGTCAGTAGGTTTACGACGAAGGGTAAAGGTGATTTGATGGGATTTGTTGGAATTTATCTTAATCCTCCAATTACGACACCAATCTTAATCTGTGATATGGAATTGGAGATTTTGGGATACAATTAATGGGTTATTATTAACAGCGAGCACACATGTGTCATCGGCATACGTGGTGAGGATAGTGTTAGGATTGGTTGGAATGTCAGCTGTATAGACGGTGTAGAGGATGGGACCAAGGTGAGGTAAAAGGTAAATGTCGAGGAGGCCAATGGAAGAATGGGGTTCATAGCTATGATCCTCAAAGTTCAGTTCGCAAAAGAAACGAGAAGAAAAGAAGGTCTACCGAGAGAACAGTCTTTCGTTTAGTGCGCTCAAGAGATGATCTATTCGAGCGCAAGAGAGGAGGAGTCAAGGATGGAAGTAGAGGAAACTAGATGGATAAAGATGACTCACACCCAGCCCAGAACCAAGGATACCCTGGAAGAAACAGGAATATAATGACGGTGGAATAGAAAGAGGGGAAAATGGAGACCAATCGCCAAGCCAGCATAGACTGAAGAATATCGGGCAACGTGAAGATCGTAAGTGCCACGGATGTGGAAGGACGGGACATTTAATGGCACAGTGTCCACGTACCAGGTGTTTTGAGAGCGAAAAAGAAGATTTGAGAAAGAAAAAGAGTGTGCTGGGGGATAAGAAGGAGAAATACAGTGTTGTAATAGACTACAGGAAACTAAACGAGAATACGGAGGATGAGTTATCCAATACCCCGATTCCTGGATAGATTAGGTGGAGCAACAATATTGAATTATTGAATAATTCAACAACTTTGAATTATTACCGGCGGTTCGTGCCGGAGATGGCTGAGTATCTGGTACCTCCTAATAACTTATTGAAGAAAGGAAGAAAACTCATTGTGACACCAGTAATGGAGGACAGAGGGGCGAAGAACGCTTCGGAGTTGCTTGGAACAGTTGAAAAGAGAACCTATGTTCGCGTTTCCCGATTTTCAGAAGGCATTTACAATTACGACGGACGCGAGCGCATACGCACTGGGGGCATCAGACATGGACATATCTCAGGAGGGTTAAGGGGTGAGCGGCCCGTGGCTTACGCGAGCAGGCGTCTCACAGACACAGAATCTAGGTACAGTGCTTTGGAAAGAGAACTGTAGGGAATAGTGCGGTGGGCCGTTGACCATTTCAAACCTTACGTTTTCGGGAGGCGGATTCGCATTCATACCGACCACAGACCCCTGCAATAGTTCCGAAAATTGAAAGTCCTCAGGCATATTGAAATTAATTGAAAGGCACGGGTTACAAGGTGGAAAGAGTTGTTGAGCCAATACAATTTGGACATTGTATAAAACCAAGGAAGGAAAATGTTGTAGTAGTCGCGGCTTGTCGTGAGCTATAATGGTGAACGCCATAGAAGAAAAATGGGAACCATCCGGGAGTATACATCAGTTTCTGCGAGAACAGCAAAATTGGAAGAAGAACAAGATATGCTAGAAGAATCGTCAGCATGGGAGGGCCAGCTAGGCGAAAGACAAATGGACATGGCAGAAATTGATGAGATTGTCAACGACAGGCGGAGACAGATCATATGGAAAACCAGGACATCCTGCCCGATAAAGGTTGAACAAACCAGTACGCGAGGAATGAAATTATAGCCATCTGTTAACAACCGGGGGCTAGATAAGAACAAATCTGTGCAAACCTTCATGATGCATCAAAGCCTGGGAAGAATCACAATCTTTACATTGGGAATGCTGTAATTTGGGAAAAAGTTAAAAGATTATGGAGATCGGAGCGAATTGGGGTAGACAGGTCGTTGGTGCGATGTAAACTCATGGTGGATACGGTGCCGAACGGCAGAAGGAGGTGACGCTCGCGTACCACCAAGGACAAACTAATCATCGGGGGCTGAGCGAAACTCTTCAGGCTTTACGTAGGCTCTACTTTTGGCGGGGGATGAAAAGGACGATAAAGGAGATAATAGGGACCTGCAAGATCTATCTAAGCACCAAATACGACAGGAATCCACCAAAAGCAAGGCAATAAGAAACTACCACCGCTGATACACCACTGAGCGATCTACAGGTAGACTCTTACATGGAGAGGATATAGGTGGATAACTGTCATAGATCTGTTCAGCAAGGCCGCAATATCATATCAAGTTCAGAACAGAGCAGAGGCTGTACTGGAAGCACTAGGACTTAGTTTCAATTTTATGGTATACCCGATCGCATTGCATCAGATGGAGGAAGGGAATTTGATAACGCCAGCATTAGGGAAGAGATGAAAGCACTAGACGTGGTATGGCGGCACTTCAACCCGCCAGGACATCCCCAGAAGAGGGGAGGCATACAGCGGTTGCAGAGCAGACTCAGTGACCATCTGAGAGTAGATCAGTTGGAGAAGGGCTAGGAGCCGGATGTTGCAATGGCTAAAGCAATTGTGGCTTATAACAAGTCTATTCAGTCAGTATTTTCACAGTTCCAAACTCTTTTCGGACATCGTGCGCATCGACGGGGCTACAGGGCCACAATTGTAAAAGAAGAGAACATTATTAATAATAGAATAGAGCTGAGGAAATGCTGGTACAAGGTTACCGCTCACCTGAGGTACCGGATAGAAACTGATAAAAGCAAAAGTGTGGCTCGGGAAAATTTACGCGCCCGCGGTACTATGGGAGCGGTAAAAATCGGGACCATAGTATACCGTAAGCTAATCATGATCATCATCATCATCTGTGGCGCTACAACTTTTGTAGAATCAAGGCCTCCCGCAACTTCGTTCGCCAGTCTACTCTAATGGTTGCCGCTGCTCTCCAATTGCGGATTCCTAAGATAAACATGGCATCCTAATAGATAGACCATAATGTAACCTTAATATTGTATTTTTTTTTTATTCTTAGATGTAAGTTAGTTTTAGGATTTTTTTTTTTTTATTTGTGTTCAATGTAAAATGCAGGTGTTTTTTTAAATCTTATGTAAATACCATTTGTATTATTATTATGTAATATTTCCTATACTTTTTCTGTAAGATACTTATAAGACCACTTTTTAATTTATATGTGTTTATTGTAAAGTGTTCTTTAGTCTAGAATAGGTGGAATTTTTGTTAATTTTTTTGTGTTCTTTTATGTTTTTCAAGTTCTTATATTTATTTTTAATTTACGAGGATTGTTCGTAAACTGGTGGGGGAGGAGTTTCAGGCTGTCAGCTGACTGAGTACCTGATCAGCTGACAGTTCAATGGATATATCGATTATACGGGGACGGATCCCATCAATAAACAGAGTTAATTTGATGCTCAGAGCGAGTTGTTCTACCTACATATTACCTTTTTTTATAAGTCTCTTCTCGCAGTAACTTAACTTCATATATATAAATATATACATATATATATATCCTTCTCGGAATTATAGATGAATTTAAAATATACGACGGTGATACGCACTATCTAAAACATTCTATTAAAAGAGCACAGTGAAGCAAGTGATAAAAGCCCCCTACTCAGAGACTGATCTTGCAATTGATAAATTGCAACCAAGGACTCATCCAGAGATCCAACGCCACTGCACCGCTGATTGTAACATAAATTTTACTTTAAAAGTTTATTTATTTTTCTGAAATTTATAAGTCAATGTACCAAAATGGACAAAAAGATATACAAGTAATAAAATCATTAATTATATGTTTAACATTATGATTCATTTACTCTTTTTTTTTTTTTTAAACATATACTGAATTCCTTGAATAAACGTTTCATATCAAAATTAGTTCAAAGTATTTTCATTATTTCCATACTTTTCATTATTAACCTCATCAATGCCAGAAGAAAAGAAGCATGTTCGTCTGATAGATTTTCTAAAGGAAAACTTTTCCAATCTTCATCTATGGCGTATAGAAATTCGGTATATGAATTGGGGAAAACGAGAATTTTAATCACATAACTTTTAGTTACCGTAAAAATTCGTATTTTAGGATTTCTTAAGTTAAAAAAACTTATACCAACTTTGTTCCTGCCAAGAATACAACAGTTTAAGAAAAGATAACAAAATAATTAGATCGGGCTGCCTCATCGTTTCCCGACTAGAACTCCTCTATCTATTTCTCCTTAATTATTTATCTAATTCTTTTATATTTTGTATTTATTCATTTTTATTATTGCTAACAATAAGAACTAGTTATTAATTTCAAATGAGGCAAAAGGTACTTTAGAGAATTTTTCTTTTCTAATTCGGTATTTAAACCCAGTTAGACTATTTCAATTAGGATAAGACGTATATATTATTTAATACAACTTGATTTTACATTGATTTACCAGGATTAATCAAAACTTCTGGAGCTGTTTTTGAGAAAATCAGCTCAATAAAGTGGCGTTTCCGGTTCGTCAATTTTGACAAAAAAAGTTGCTGTAAAATTTGCAGAAGTTCCTATACACATTTCCTAAATATGTAATTTCAGTTTATTGCGACTTTTCGTTTTTGAGCTAGGTAGTTCAACACAAACACGAACAGACTATTTTCCGAGCCTTAGTTATTTGGACCCAAGGAGACCTCCAAACATTTATATCTGTTGAAAACTTGAATTCCAATTTTTCCACATCCCCAATATTTACCCTAACTATATATTCCATATATCGGTGAATATAAAAGTATACTGTTCTGAACTTTGTGGTTCTGATTTGAAATATTTTTCAGGTGAGATAAATATGGCTACTGCCCGTTAAAGACAATGTAACTCGTATATTAGGCCAAATAGGAGAAACAGAGGAAAGATTTTTTTACTCTTTATTCTGGAAAATATTAATATGGGAATGATTCAGTTGTTCGCCACAACCCGATAATCTTAAGCTTACATAAACATCACGTTTTTTTTTTTTTTTTTTTTTTTGTTTTGTATTTTGTATAGAGGCGTATAAGTATAAAATGACTTACCAACATATTTAAAAAGATAGAAAATCAGGTTTTGTAAAAAAAAAAAATGACTATTTTTTTTTCGTAGGACTATGTAGGGTAAGTAGGTCTCCGGAAGGAACGGAGTTCGACTTCAAATATCCGATTTCGGTTTCAAGTTCATTATATGTGCAGTAGAACCCCGATATAACCAATCAATACACCGAAGATTACATGGCTAAAAATTCTTTATATTGAGCTTCACACTTATTCACTGGCATTTTTAAAATGAATTTTATGGATTCGTTCTAATTAAACGGATTAAGGTGTATGGTAAGGCAAATAATCACAACATCCTGATTGCAATATTTACACAATCGCGTTTTTTCAAAACTAGAGAAGTGATTGTACTTACTACATATAAATAATTGTACACTAGTTACATACTGAAATTACATAAACAAATGCTTATAAATAATAATGTAAGAATACGCATAGAAGTTTTTATTTCTACGTATATTCTTACAATCTTATCATACTTCACAATGTTTGTACCATATTTTCATTTAGTCTTGCAAATTAGGTCGAATCGTTGACGACTAATAAATGGTATTATCTGCTACTTAATATTTTTTTTTGTTCCACACCCAGATCATCTTCCTACAATAAACTTATATAATATGTTCTGTCCATTCAACGCTTAGTGCACACCGCTTTTCGTTTGTCAGCCATCATGACCATATGAAATATAGAATGCTCCTCAATTATTAACAAAACTTATTTTGTTAGGTCTCAACAATATATGAAACTGACTAAGCGCAACCGAGAAGGGCCCGTAGTCCAAAAACATGTATTATATTGAGGTCATTTCGGATATGTAGACGTTACCATTGCGAAAATTCGTAGCACAAAAGTAATTTTTTTCTGTGGGAATTTTAAATTAATTACGTAGAGACTCTGCATATGTTATTTAGGGTGTATTTTGCATCGAATAGTTAGACAAGTTTAAGAGAACTTAAAAAAATTCGTTACAACGGGATTTGTTATTGAATTAAAATTCCATTGTACATATATAACACAAAAATGAAACGTTATTTTAAAAATGGTAACGCTCATTGAAATTAACAATAATCACCACAAAACAATTTTTTAAGTTCCTTAAAAGAAAATTTCCTATTTATGATTTTTAACAATTTTACAATTAAAATAATCAAAGAGTAACAGACACAATGAAGACAGAAAACAATCGAGAGAAAGGGGACATTTTAATAAGGAGTCAGCTGATATTCAATTATTCTCAGTTTGGCCTCTATTTCCTCTAGCTGTTGAGAAAGTTGGCCCCCCTGTCACCGCTGACGACTCCATCTCCTGTTTATCTGTCCCTGCCAGGCATCGCACAGTCCTGCCAACCCCTCACCACGTCTATAAGACCGAGGATTATTTGTTCAATAGTACATACAAAACAGAAAATGCCCTCTATTCATCCTATGTAAATAAAGTGAAGATGGACAAATCGGAATAAAAAAATATTGGAATCTCAAACAGAAGAATTTATAGAATGATCAATATCTGACTCAATTAAAAAAATTGTATTTATCAAAATTACTCATTACCCCCAACATGACCAAAATAAAAAAAAATCCGATAATCTTATTATAGACCTAAAAAAAAACTCAAACTTTTAATAACTAGAATGTTTTCCCAAAAAATAAAATACCTTCAGTTAAATGAACGCCACAAAGAATAACCTTCTCCGAACACTAAATAGCTTCAAATAATTTCTAATAATAATAATACAATTTTTATTTTCACTTACGTATATATAAACGACATAGCAAGGGGAAGTATTGCGATTGTGCAAAACATAGAATTCGAGTTTTGGACGAAACTACATGATTTGAGGTTCCCTGAGTCCAAATAACCGAAAAATGGTCTGCGAGTGTGTGAATAGCCTAGCACAAAAACGAAAAATCGTAAGGAACTGAAATTACATATTTAAGGCAGGAGTAAACCTGGGATTCAACTCAAACGTACGACTCACCGAAAGTGCCACTTTATAGGATCGATTTTACACCTTTCTTCGATTTTTTTAATAAAACGGATAAAGCCATTTTGATTAAACTCGATATATCTAATCTAAATGATCTGTTTAATATCAGCTAGATCCTCACTGAAATAGATTAACTGGGCTTAAATGCTGAATTTTCAAAAACTCTTCCTCTAAGGTACCTTAATTTTATTTAGTTATTAAGTAACTATTTTGTATTAGATACAGTAATAAACAAGAACTTTAAAAGAAATTAACTTTATGAATTATTAAATTAACTAAAGCAGAGAAATAGAGGTGCCGGCCGCGCCCGATCGCTGCCGAACTCAATCATATGTACTCGGCTTTGTTATATTAGTTAATTTTTTTTTATTTGTATCATTAGAAGCAACAAAGTAGATATACGTTAATCGCATCTCGAGAAACCATAATATACAAATTATTATAGTAACAGAAAAATAAATTTTTGTATTCCATTATGCACGAATATATGCAATTATGTATTATAAACCTTGTTTTTATACCCAACTTATATAGTATTTATAATTAATACATTGTACACTAAATAACAACCGACATTTACAAATTAATTCCAGTATGTTATTTTCTTTATAATGATTTTTGTCAAAAGGAAATGAGAATTTATAATAAGCAAACGGAACTCAAATTACAATTTTACAATTGGAGTTAATCCGAATAGTATTAAAACAAAACATACCATTAAAACTACAGGAATCAGATGAAAAATAAAATGTCCATATCATAAGGAAATAAATAAATAAATAAATACAATATTGATAATAAATTCCAAAGGCAAATGGTGGATATGATAACAATAATACGACAGAAAATATCGAATCGACTTCATTTCAACTAGAGATTAAGCTTACCAAAATAAAAACAGCCCCAGGAATAAATTTGTTATTTTAATTAAACACCACAATTTCAATAATAAAATACTATTCAATTTTATCATATAGAATCTGTGTTTTGGATATCTGGAATTTTAGAGTGGGACTGGTCCATTTTTAAAACAATTAATCTGAAAGCCGGGCTCAAGTCATCAAACGGGTTATGGAAATGCACGCGGCTCGACAGAAAATATAAATTCCGCGTCAGCATCATATTGTCTATTTCGACTGTACTAAAATGAATAACAGCGCTAAAAACGTATCCGATTTCAATTTATACTTTTTCAAATTGGTGGTACTTTAGAAGGAAAGTGATCGATCCATTTAATCCTATAATATTATATTATAAATAATAATACCAGTAAATGTTACTCATCTGCTGTAAAAAAAAAATCAATTAAATTTGACGTTCTTTCACAAATATACCAGCTTCGGAAATACTGTGTGTTACAGAGCTATGGATTTTTAATTATATACATTCACTTTGGTGAAAGTAAGTAATTTTTACTCATATTTAGCAATAATAGTATATTTAAATGCGTCGTATTCAATAAAAAAAGTAATACCTGGAGGTTTTTACTTTTTCTCTTATAATGTGACGTATAATAAAGTGTAATTATGTGTTTATTAAGAAGAAACAAATAGTTTTCTTGGTTGCAGAATACAAATAAATATTAGTTTACCCCTGAGAGAGCTCTCGCATTAGGTATGTTTCCTTCTCTTTAAGTCATTCGAAATATAAGCCATATCATGCTTATTCGTATAAACAATATAATATTATCGAAAAATTCTACTCAACACATACAGTTTGTAAAGCTCCATTATAATGAGTATCTTTAGGTAACAGTCTATAAATAAGTAATTACATTCTCCTACTTCAGCTTTACATTTAAGATTCAGCTACACTTATATTAACTTATAATAAAAAGATTAGACCTGTGTCCGAGGCATCTTGCGACCTAGAAGCCGAGAAAAAAATGTTTTAAATATTTTTTATACTATCGCATACCGCCTTTTCTCTGCTATATATTTAATAGTTATATTATATGTAATATATTAATTTTTTTTTGTTTAGAATAAGAACAAAAGATTATTTATTTTATTAAATGACTGTAAAAAACTACAAACACCGAAAGTCACAGTGAAGTAGGACAACAAAAAATTTAAGGAAAAATCAAGGTAGATTTGGTTTTAGCCTCTTTTGAAACCCTTAAATCAAAAATAGGTAAATTTTGAACTTTATTTTTTTCTACCAATATTCCGCGTTCACGACAATAATTCATAACTCCTTACAATATTATATAAATTTATCGTTAATACAACAGCAAGAAAGTTTGCGCTAACAGACCATGGCAATAACTTTTAGATTTTATCGATTCATAAAGAGGACAATGTAGTTTCAAATAAATAAAAACATTTCAAAGGTTTATTTTATATCTCCGATAGTAATCGGTCGAGGAAGGTCCAGATTATATCAGGTTATATGACCCTAAAATACTCGTATGTTTCGTATAAATTGGTTGAGTCTTGTTGGAGGCGAAAATTCTAAGCAAAACTTTTATTCTTAGATTGCTATTCACTGAAAACGGCGTTCCCAAATCGTATGGTTTATTATAATCATGTAGATGAACTTTTTATAATAAATCCGAAGTTATGAGCTACAAATAACAAGACATTTTAAGTATGACAGGTATATAATATTAGTAAATGTGACCTGTTTCATCTGTAGTAGATATTTTACGCAGGTCTGGCTAAGGCGACAGTATATAGTAGTGTCCATTGTTCCCGCGGTGCCAAAGCGTCAATGGACTGTATAATTAATAAATATCACTTTTAAATGTCAACGACTAAGGTCTCCAATGAAATTTATTGGATTTTTTTTTTTTACAATTTTAGATCACCGCGTATGTTTTTGAAAGGTGTTTTTAAATACCTACAAGACAGTAGTGTGTGTTCCCATAATAAATAATAAAAATCAATTCATGATTTCCTCATTGTAGGAGTATTCTGAAAACATATACGCTATTGATGTTATATCTTCAAACTAAATAAGCCGCTTTGGATCTGATTCCACGATATAAAGGTCGGCTTTATAAAGAGGTTTCACGGTATCTCTTAAAATAGGTTAATATAATTTTCGAACTGTAAAAGACCAAATATTAAACAAAAAATTTTGTTCGTGATTTGATTACTTGCTTAATATCAAGGTTACATTTTGAGTAATTCCTTAACATGATTTTTCAACATGAAATAAAAAAGAAAATAAACTCTAAAATATAATGATAATATGCCAAACCTTAATTGGATTTAGGTTAAATATTAGAGTCTTGATAAGAAAGAGGAAATATAAATTTACATTTATAGCTTAATGTAACATGTTTATATATTAAATTATAAATTAAAATTTATATACATATAAAATTTATATGTATATGTAAATTATGTATACCCCTACGAGAGTACTCGCATTAGGTATGATTCCTTCTCTTTAGTTCATTCCAACCATAAGCAATATCACGCTTATTCGAAAAACAATATACTATCATAAAAAAACTCTATTTAGTGAAAACAATTGGTAAAGCTGTGTACTTTACAACGATTAGCTTTAGGTAACAATTTACATAATCAGTAATTATGTTGCCCCACTGGAAAATATCTCCGCAGTTTTAAAAAAACATTAATTTTTCATTCGGAGCTCTATATCTTAAAAACTACCAACAACACTAGAAAATCTTAGAGAACATTATTTAAAGAAGAGTAAATTTGCTGAAATATTAGCCCTAAAAGAGCAATTTACGTCCAATCTCGAAATACAGCTTTTTAAAAAGAAAAATTTCTTAAAAATCTACTGAAAGATTAGTAGTTAGTTAATTAATGTTGAGAAATCTATATCTCAGGAACTATGTGACGTACAAATGTCTATTAGCACTCAAATTAAAGCTAGTTTAATGGACTATGAAGAAGTTTATGACCTTTACCTTCGTAGGAAAAGTAGTTTTCATGATATTTGCTAAAATAAATTGATTTATATTGTTCAGACAATAAGTTTGATTTATGAAAAACTTTATTTCGGAAACCATTGGACGTACAAGATATATGTCAGCGCTCAAATTAAAGCTAGTTAAATTTACTACAAAATAGTTAATTATGTTTATCTTTGTAGGAGTAGTAGTTTTTATGATATTTGACAAAATAAACTCACAAAATGTTAATTTCTAGTTGTTCGTATAAAATGTTGGATTTTTGAAAAAATATATCTCTAGATCCATAAGACGCACATATGTCTGCCAACACTCACAATAAAGGAAATTTAACCTGCTATAAAGTAGTTTATGACACATATCTTCGTAGGGGTAGTACTTTTTATGATATTCACATATGAATATAAATTTGGCAAATGAAAATTTGTCCGAACAACTATAAATCAATTTATTTTAACAAATTTCATGTAAAATATTACTCCTACAATGATAAATATTATAAACTACTTTATAGCTCATTAAACTAGCTTTAATTTGAGTGCTAATAGACATCTGTACGTCAAATGATTTTAGAGATATAAATTTTTCAAAATAAATTCGCTAACTACTGAAATTTCAGTACGTCCCATACAACATTTTTATGAAATGTTGGTTTTTAAAAAGCTATATCTCGAAAACTATTTAACGCAAATAACTTTATTAGGGCTCATATTTTAGTAAGCTTACTGTTCTTTAAATGATGTTCTCTTAGGTTTTCTTGTGTTCCTATTTTTTAAGATAGAGCTCCGAATGAAATTTTTTTTTTTTATAGCTTTGAAACAGCCGCCATTTTTTATTCCCCCTACCTATACTTGGGAGACTCATCAATGTTGACTATTAATTATACATAGTTTTTATTAAAGTAATCAAAAGTTGGGGTGAGATAACTGCCTTTTTTCTCCTCTTAGGATCTTGTACTAATAGGTACGGACATGAACATTGAGCAGCGAATTTTTGGTGGAAACCAGCGGGCCTCAATAATTTGAGACATAAAAACTGGATTTTTTAAGAATTGACTCACCAAACTTCCTATAGAGATAATCAAGAAATTAAACCTATGAATTGGTTAAGTCTTTAGCTCAAAATATTTTTATATAAGCACAGATAGACAGACTAAACAAATTTGATGTAATCATTTTAAGGAACTTAAACCCGACTTGTTTAAAACGTAATTTGAGCCATCAATAATCAGCTGATCCGTTCAATCGTCGCCTAAGTACTCCCTTTGTAACCATAGCGCTGTTGCATTTGAATGAGATTTGAGCCGTACGTGTTTTGTGCGCTAAAACGGTTCATTTTTGTGACTTAAAACACAGGTTGACGTATTAGTTGTTGACCGTGGATATTATATGAGAGGTGGTTGGGGTGCAGTCAATAGATAACACAAATAAGTAAAACTTATATACTAGAGTCAATGTTTCAGCCAGAATTTAAGACTTTAATCAGATCACAGAAAAATATACCAGAAGAAAATACAGTGTAACCAGAAAATTACAAAATAACATATACTATAGATACATTAGTGATATTTGAAGACAAATTGTAGTTAGTTATTATAAGATAAGATAAAAGCTGTCTGACAATGAAGCAGAAATTAAAATTATGATATAGGGAAGAAAAACGAAAATTTCAGTATGTAAATATACATACAAAATAAAAATTATTTGAAAATAAGGTTATGAAAAGAAGTGAGTTTTTTTTTCTTAGCCTTGATGATGTAATGATATTCTGCCCGAAACGTTAGCACTAATAAACGAAGTTTTACTTGTTTGTGTTCTTCACAGACAGCACCCTGACCATCTCCTATTAAAATGGTCGAGCCTACAAGCATTTACTAAATCATAAGTAATAAAAAAATGTTTTGAGCGCGAAATCTTCATATCTAGTGAAATAATATAATAATTTATTAATTAGGGCATAGTTTTAATTTTTATAGGGTATAATTTTAATTTTTACTGGGCGTAATTTTAATTCTCCTACACGATGAACTAATAGGCAAGATCACTAAGGAAAGTTTAAGAAATTTCACAGCTCAAGTACACTCAAATTAGGGAACAGTAATCTCTTTTCAAATCCTTAAACCTTAAAATATTTCTTAATTAGCATAATAAGATTTTTCAGATATTTTGACTACTATTATAGGTTCTACCATTAAGAAGAGAAAATTAAAAATCTGGTGCAATTCGCGCATCACATAACTTCCACTTACCACCCAACTTCTAGTTGAAATTACTCCTCGCTCATTTCAATAAATATATTTCTAGATTATTAACTGTGGCAATACTTTCAAGAGCATTTCAATTCAAGTTTTCAGAAAAGTACTATTAATAATATTTCTCGTTGCTAAAGTATGACATAAATATAAAAGTTTGATAACATTTACATCCTGCTCTGGAGAATCTATTTAGTGTTAAATATAAAAATTGTTGTAGAATATACGATGAGTAGTTTTACTGAGTTTGTGACCAGGACAACTGAAAGGATCAAACATACGTAGATTAAGTTAAATTAAAAACTATTTCCGTTCATAGTTTATGTTTATCCATTTTCCGTTTCATATACAAATATGAAATATATAATTATTTCAAATAAACGAAATTAAAAGTACATTAGAGGAGGATGTTTTAAAAAATCCGCATTTGAGCCTTGCCAGACTATTTCAATGAGGGCAACCTATCTGATATTAAAGAACACTTAATGGTATATTGACAAACTAAGTTTAATAAAAATTAATGTGAAAAATCGATTCTATTAAGTCGTATTTCTGATTAATCGATAGCAACGAATAAATTGCTATAGCATCCCAGGCATAAAATCTGAATATGCAATTTTAGTTTCATTACGACTTTCGATTTTGAGCTCGGCTGTTTACGAACACACAGACCATTATGCGAAGCTAGACAATTTGGACTGAGGGGACCTGAAAACGTGTATTTCCGTTGAAAAATCTATTTCACGATCGAAATATTTCCTTTTATTGTATATTTTATACATAGGTTAGTAAAAGTAAAAGAACTTATCCATAGGAAGGAATGTGTAAAAAATCAAGGATCATAAATGGATTAATCCATAAAATTATATAAGATATTTTAATAATTACATTCATTAAATAATAAGTTTTTTAAATGTTATTCTGAATAATAGAAGCGTTTTAACATAATTTTATAAATATTAATAAGCTCCAAAACTAAAACAACTTCGATAGAGCGTGATTTATTCGAATCAGCCCCGGGCAGTAATCAAGGGGCTGAAGATGGTGTGTAGTAACATTCCACAACTAGAGAATATACTCGCCTAAATTCATAGCTGTATATACGAGAATTGAATTTCAGCAGAGGACTGTTTTGTAAAAAAAATAATATAAATGTATTTTTTAATGAAACAATTCACGAAATTGGTGACTACAGGTTGTCATATCCAGATATTTTCGATCTTTGAAGGAAGGTAGTAATGGAAAATCAAAAGCAAAATATTGATAATAATTCAAAATGTCATGAATTTTAATTTTCTATCAAATTTAATAACACTGTCCGACCCTTCTTAAGTGCGTCAATTAAAAAAAAAATTCAGAAACTTTTTTGCAAGTATTCTAACGATTTAGCCAATAGTTTCCGTCCACAGTCCCAACTGAAGATATCTAATAGTTATTGTGAACCAGCCTTTGCAGCTATTACCATCCCCTGGGTAAACGTCCTTCTACTCTCTTAGGTCAGTGAAGATCGGACGGGACTCCCAACTACTCCGAAAGATGTTACAAAAGATTATAGTCATGGCTGCAGACTAGCCACTTAAAGTAGAGACAGTCCTACTACTTTGTAAAAAATACCACATCGGCTACGTACAGAAACATTACCTATAGCACAAACGGAACAAAGTCATCTTTAAGTCCTTAACGCAGTTTAAAAAAAAAATCGCCCAAAACAAGAATAAACTTTTTTATTTAAAAAAAAACAACACAATTTAGAACATTGTCTTGGCAAAAAAATACGATAATAATCAGTTTTTTTTTTTTATATTTTGGATATCGGTCATAATACCTAGCTCCCTATGTAAACATAGGCTAAAGCAATAAATAGAGGATTATTACATAGAATAAATCATGGTTATTTATTTTATTATTTTCAATTCTCGATTATATTCGATTGTAAAAAAAATAAAGCAGCACAAAATACAACGCCGCTCGAATTCTCTTGAGTGTGCACAGTTTGGCCTGTTAAGCGCGCTCGAATTAACTCAAGCGTACAAATTAAGTGGTTAATTATATAAGGACCGTAATGAAGGGAGTTCTGAATATCCTTCCAAAATACATCAAGATTTTTCCATACTGAAAAAAAGTAACCTCCCAACTCCTGAAAAATCACCGTATCTGATTTTAAAATCACTGGACCCCATTGAGTCCAGGACGGGTAGCACGATGATACAAGCAGATTAACTTTACTACTGGAAAAATTACACTAATAATAATAATAAAGACACATTCTTTAAGAATATTCGCTCAAAATATTGTATAGAAATCCGCCGATTTTTTTTTTCAACAAAGGCGTAGGGATTTATAATGCATACCTGTTATAATGGAAAAAGAGGTGGATTTGACGGGTAAAATAAGATATCACTGGCGAAATGGAACTTTCGATTTTATCAATGTTCGTCTTCCTATCAGGGTCTCTCGGAGCAGAACGCAATTCTTATAACCAGGAAGTGTCACATAACAAATGAGAACTTTCAACTCCCGTTCTTTGTTTCTCTCAACAGACATTGAGAGGCAAAGGTAAATAGTACTATACTATTTATGCAGTAATACACTATATTATTTATGTAGAACTATAATATACTATAACGCATTTCCGGTGGTTCTATGACTTGTACTAATTACCTAATAATTTTTAAGTAACGTTCCTTTTGGTTTTTTGCCTGTACATCCTAAACGATGGATTCTAATGAAAACGCTACAATAATACAAATTAAGAAAAAGGAAATAATGCGTTGAACGAGTACTAGGGCGTAACAATTCGGTATTTGGTCGTAAATCACATATTCCAGTTGTTCCTAGGGCTCTAAAAGCTAGTCCATTGAATATTAGGGGTTTACAAGATCTGTAGATCAAGTTTGCTAAATGGAGAAATATTTCCTTTTTTTTAGCATGTTAAAACGATATAATATTTAACATGGTTGAGAATCTGTTAATAGGTCTAATAAATGAAGAATGATATCACGCAACAGACCAGCTGAGCTGCACACCATTTTTTCTATTGTATTTTTTATAGATTGATTGTTCGTTGTTCTTGTTTGGATTGTGTGTTGGACGTTTTTTAACTCTAATAAAGTTATGGATAAATTACTTTAATAATGTAATGGAAAAAAAAAACTAAGAGAGAAAACAAGGAACAAGTGTAGTGGAGGAAAGATGATGTAATAAAGCTGTTGGAGATTTTATTATTTCGTAAAGATTACAAGGTTACAAAAGAAATAACCCCGAAAATCCGCTACGAGCTCTGCATATTTAAGATACAACATGAACTTTAAATGAGGCTGCTAACAATCCTATACTTAATAACATATAACATGCTAAAATTGTTTAAATTTAACACATCAAGAATACCCCTACTATGGTACCAATTCGATACATAACTTAATGTTTATAACTTTTTTACAAGGATCCACCGTCTAGAACTAGAAAAAACGATAATAACTAAAAATTCAGATTTGTTTAATATAAAATATAGTTTATAAACTAACAAAACAATTCTAGTTTCGTAGTTAATTATAAAATCACATATCACCCTATGAAACTGATGTTAATTTCATTGCCACCATTACATAAATACATCATTTTGTTAATAGAGGCGTATTCAGAATTTGACTTTAAATACTATAATAAATAAAAATTAATGGAATATATATATTAATAATTTGAACAAATATAATAACGAATAATAGTTTATTTGAGCTAATCTAATGACATTGAAAGAGAATAAAGTCGAAACATGGGAACGGTACATCAATATAAATCCACATTCATAAAAATAGAAATACTGCAAAAACTAATATTCTAATTTACAACGAACAATTGGAGTGCATTTATAAATATACAAATACAATCTGTATTAGATATGGACACTGAAATCAATTCAGTTTTATTACAAAAGTAAATAAAAAAATAAAATGAGGAGGAAGTGATACCCAATACTTCCGCATTCCAATTATCCTGATTCAAAGGAAATACAGCACCAACAAATACCTCCCTAAACCCACATCACTTCAAAATAAACACCATGGGGGCCTTCTTAACCCCGGTTAACTAATATTCAAAAAATATATAATTTTTAAATGAGTAAAAAAATAAGGCAAAAACATAATATCACTCCTTTCCAAGAAGGGTTTCCTATCTCAAAACATCTTATTTTCATGTTATCTACTTGAACTAAATTTGTTTATGAGTTACTAATTACTTCTACTTCTATATCGTTATATCAGGTCTATATCAAGATCAGTTTTTACGTAAAAAAAACTGGTCTTAATAAATTTGGTTCTAAATAAAATTGTTGACCAAGTCTCATCCAACTATCTATCTCAAATGAAATCGAAAGATATATTAACTTTGTGAAAGGGCCCCTCAATTCTGTGCCCAGCTGACGTCACATGTGGCCGCCTAAGTATAACCATAAGGGTCCTAAACCGTTATAGTTTTCAATAAATTTCAAAACAGTTAGTAAATTTTAGTTTAATGGATATTTTTATATAAATGAAAAAGGTTTAAGGGTTACCATGACTCCTACCATGGTGTAAGCTACACAATAATTGCTGCTATGGTAGTACTATCATACTAACTCTGGCGTGATAGCTGATTTCATATATAGCGGCGGTGAAGCTACTGACACGTTAAAGCAAATTTACAGTGACACGAAGCAGCCAAGGTACTAAAGTTTAGGAACTGTATAGTAGTTATCATGACAGTACTATAAGTGACACTACATGTCATGGTAGTGAAGCTCCAATAATGAAAAACGGTAAACGGTAAATAGTAAAAAGCGGTTAATGTTTAGATGTGTCTTAAGGTATGTCTGATTTTTGTTTTAGTGGTCTCATTTTTTTCCCTGTCTGATAATGCTTAAGTTGGTGAATCGTTGACTCGTCACTAAGACGTTGATTTAGTTTTTAACTGTTTTTTTAGAGACTTGAGGGTTTTGGAATCATTTAAACTCATAACAATAATTTATACCTAATTATGAGAGATAGTTGACCGTGGATGATAAATGAGGAGA
>NW_027114318.1:66171-88239 GCF_000696795.3 Halyomorpha halys | reverse complement strand
CTTCATTTTTATCTTGTATATGGCTTACTTCACAGTGGTGCTAAGTACACTTCCACAAACTTTGAGAAAAATACAATTAAAGGTTCTCTCTTTTAGGAAAATTACAAGAACCTTTAATTTTATTTTTCGTAAAGCTAGTGGAAATGTACATAGCACCATTGTGAAATAAGCCATCCCAATATATTATGATGAATACTTGGATTTCTAATACCCAATGCATTTGATTGTGGCAGCTTGTTTATTGTACAGACTATATACAAACTAAAAATAATACAACAATCTTTAAAAAAAAAATGTAATACAATAATATATATAAAAGTTTTTATTCTATAAATATAATATGTATAATAAATACTATATTGCTTCGGGATACACCTTCAAGTAATTCATTTTTCTTTGCAACTAATAGCATATCAACAATGTTTTACATTTTGGTAAAGGGAAAAAAAACTAAAAGAATATTAAAACTACAAAATAATATAT
Source organism: Halyomorpha halys (assembly GCF_000696795.3). Taxonomy (NCBI): domain Eukaryota; kingdom Metazoa; phylum Arthropoda; class Insecta; order Hemiptera; family Pentatomidae; genus Halyomorpha; species Halyomorpha halys. The sequence goes on along the minus strand of NW_027114318.1, from coordinate 87,756 downwards.
TTTTGTTTTATACGACACAATGAAAAAAACGTTAAAAAATAGCCAATGGGATTACAAGATTACCCATAAAAACTATATCATTTTGATTCATAAGCTTATCTTTAGATATATCGGAAGTTCCAATAAAAATTAGGTAAATAATTGCAATAAAACTTTTATTTTAATCTATTTCACAAGTAGGCGCTTGGAATAGGCAAAACCATGATAACATTCAACTACACATTTTTCTTAATTATACAAGTCGTTAATTTTGAATTGTCATTAATTTTGAGAAATTACATTCACTAAATTTTAGAATAATACTTACATTTTTTAGATTAAATTAATTAGTTTACCAAGTTTTACTATTTATATTGGAGCTGGATACCGCATTTTTTTAAAATCTAGATAATAATTTAAATTATATTTACATCTATAAATGGATGTTTATTTATATCTATATAAATGCAATAATTATTTCATTTATTATAAACAAATTACATATTAAATTGTGATAATTACCTATTAAGTATAAGGTCGATTACTGTTGAGTATGAGAGTTATCGTTTTTCGGTATCGTCCACTCAATGTGTTCCTCCATTTTTAATTTATCTTGGACGGATTATTACCACTATATTACCCGCGGGTGACAGCTTATATATATAACCACTGCCATCACAATAGATCCTTCAATATGTTGCCGCTAAAAGCCAAGGATTAGTACTTTTCCTGAATCAAGACAAATTCCAGATCCAACTTCCAAACCAGAGATTAATTACTTTGGATTTACTTCTTATCTTTTCCGTACGTGACATAGAAGCCAAAAACACAGGGCGGTAACGAAATATATTTTTAAATTATTGTGATTACTTATAATGCTTAAACAAAATTAGTTATAGAAATAAAATATGAATACTCACTACAGCAATTAACCCAAGAGTCTTGATGATTGTTTGGTTATTTACATCCCAGTCTAATCTAAACTCACCGGACGCTCAACATTTACTGAATTTAGGTTAAAAGGTGTTATAGAAAGCTAAGCAGTGTGCGAAAAATATGGTAAGAAACCCGATAAAAACAGCTCTGTCCACGGAACTCAAAAAAATAAAAAAGAAGAGGACAACAATGCCCCAGACACTCATAATTTCATCAAACTATTTTAACCTATCTGGTCTAAAAATAAAAATTTTTGAGTACACACAAAATTTCCTAACCTATAATAGAAGAACTGGTTTTGTAATTGTTGCACAAAAAAGACTGAAAAATGTTTAGAGCCTGGACAAGACACGACCATCACATCGATGGATTTAACCAATTCTCTGAAGAAAAGAAATATTTCAATTTTAGGAATAATTTTATAGTATAATTTAAAAAATTTTTATCTCAAATGATGAATAGGACACCACAAATATTTTGGAAAACGATGCTGTCCCATCTGTGAGAATGGCCCATTTAAGTAAGTGGAAGTAAAAAAAAAAATTTTATATATATAACCAACAATAAGTTATGTATCCCAGTGGTCAGTAATTCAAAATCCATCTTTCCAATAAATTTAAATCAAATCTGTCTCAAAAAGAGAAAAATTCTGTTCCGTCTCGGGTCATGCACGTATTATTTTTAAGAAATATAACTTCCATTAAATTAAATTATCAGTCAAATAATCCACAATTATAAGATGTGTTGAAAATATCGGATTTGTCCATCTTCATGTTAGGACGTAACCAAAACGTTTTTTAGGGTAATGTTATGTGTCACTATATTTCTTCAGAAGTTGTGTCGGTTTATCGTCATTGTTGTGTATACAGCTATTACTGTGTTGACTTGGAGGCCAAACATGGCCTCATGTTTTAATCAAATCTAACAATAAATCTCTACTTGTATAGCATTAAGGTGATATCTGATATTTTAGGTGATATTTACAAACAAACGTATTTCACCAGACATTAAGTACCTTAGGTATAATCTTTATAAACCTTAGATGTTATTGTTATGTTGTTTTATTATTTTCAAGAATTTTAATATGCCAATTAAAAAGTTATTTTCTGTTCTCAGTACGATAGTAGAATAAAAATGAACAGTTTTTACGGCAAAGGCCGACTGGTAATAGGATAGGTCAGCCTTCACTAGCTTATCAAACACCTTCAGCCGCTACGTACTTACTGTCCTTGAGGGACCATTATGGTAACTTTTTTACTTCACTTACAGAAAGAGATAAGAAAAAAGGTTTAATTTTTTTCTTAATAGTTTCAACAAAGAAACCAAAAGCGGGAATAAATGTACAAAACCGATAAGACATAGATTTCAAACAAGTTTTTTTTTACCTCCTAGTAAACAGATATTCTTATATTGTAAAAATATAGTTGACCGTATAAAGTAGATAGTCTGGGTGGCGGTCAATAAAGGTATCAAAATAGTAAAAGAAAACAATTTATTGTTAACCAACGATTGGACCCACTTGGCAGGGCTGTCAGATTGAAACAAAGATGACGACTCCAGTTTTAACTATTATATCAGAATAATTGATTTTGTAAAGTTGTATATTGTCCCTTGCCATTAATAATTGTTGTTTTAGGATAGTTTGGCATTCAAAACCAAGGGGGTAGAGAAGGCTGTAATAATCCCAACCGTCTTCAGAAGGATTCCATCTCGAGGGTACATATTTAATCCCTTACTCTAATCCCATTTCCTTTTCATCATCGATGTCACGCTTTAAATGTATACAATATAATTTCTGTTTCAACTAAGCCACGATCGATGAGTATCGTATAATGCATCCTCAGGAATCACAGAGGTATGAAAATCTGTTCTGCAGTCTTGACTATACTTCCTAACTTGCTGATACATTTTTATTAATTGCAGAGAGACCTTGACGTCTATATAAGTTATAATATAAGAGAAGCTGACATTTATAAGTTCAATGGTATTTATAAAATACACATTTAAATAAAAAAAAAATGGATTTCTGAAGCATACAGTGCGTCTATTGTCTTAATGGACTAATTTAAATAAGGTTATTTCTGGCAGTGGGTTAATCACCCGTCCTGAGTATTAATGATTCATAAGTGGGAGGACCTTATATCAGACCTGGCAAGGAACAGTGGACTCACTCAGGCTGTGGTTAATAAGTTAGTTACAGAAAGGTATTTAGCAAATGTATTCAAGCTGTCCTGACAATGTAAGGTGTATGGATTAGATAAAGAAGAACTAATTTTACTTGTGATCTGGTTGTGACTATTGTTAGGTTAGTCCCAAAACCGTCATCAAACTGAAGAGCGCGTGTACAGTACGGTTTTGTCGTCACGAATCCAGTTAGTCCGAGAAATAACAAACAAAAGAGGAGTCTTATTTACACTAAGGTTTAGGTAATGTAAAATGACCATCTACGTAGGTCTTCAAATAAAAAATGTCTACCATCTTAAAGCCGTGGAAATAAAAAGTGACTAGGCGTTGATGTGGATGACTCTCGTACTATCTTAGTATTACACTAGCTCGTCACCCTTCTTTGAGTTGAAATTAATACTCGCCCGTTTCAGAACAGATATTTCTGCATTATTCACTCTGGCAATACTTTCCCAAATAAGACTTCAGTTGACAGATAGACTAACTCTAAATTAAACAGTTTTTAGATAGAGATTTTTTTTTTCATTCATTTATTTATTTTTATTCTTATTTTATTTTATTTTAGTATGAATGTGATCATTCATCACTATTACCTATTACCCACAACTGTGTGACAGATTGTAATATCTATCAATAAATAAAAAGTATTTTTAAATAAGTTTTTAGATAAGTACTTTCTGTAAATATTAGTCTCCGTTACAAAATGTTAACATATTTTTGCAAGAAATATAACAATATAAGTTTACTAAAATTTCTATTCTGATGAAATAAACTTCTAGTTGATTGATTTTAACCAAAAAGTTGTGACATCTTCGGCATACACCTTACCTAAATGTATACTTTCATTTTCCTGCACCGTTTCTTACTTACGCTAACCTATTCTCATACACACAGCGTATGCAAGACTTGGTTATTTCGACTCAGAGAACCTCAAAACGTGTTTTTAATAATTTAAAACATTGAAACATCTTTCTGTAAAATTGTTTGTTGTAAAATCGATCATATTAAGTGGCACTTCCGGTTAGTCGATTTTAAGGATCAAGTTGCTATAACATCCCAGGAGTACGCCTGTTTTAAATGTTATTTCAGTTTCTTATCACTTTCATTTTTTGAGCTAGACTGTTCACTCACACACACAGACTATTTTGAAAAACAATTTGAGTTCTGGGGACCTCAAAACGAGTACTCTCGCTGAAAACCCGAATTCGAAATTTTGCAAGATCACAAGACTACCTATATTGTATACATATTATATTACATAAATAGTTGAAATAATAAAATATAAATAAACGAAATATACAAAATTTCAAAAAAATCTGGTCTTTGTTTATCATACAAAAATAAAAATTTGGTTCTGCCTTATTATCAACACAGCAATGGATTTTAACAGAGCAAGTGAATATCAGCCAAAGGTATTCTCGGAATACTCTGTTCCATACAAACCACATACATTCCAGTATTTAATTCGTTATTTCCCTCTTGATCATTGAAGGGTATGATTTGTTTCTCAAGACCATTAATATATACAGTTTAGCTTCAATTGAAAGCCCTCAGCATTCAAACGAGGTGCCCTTTATTAAACTATACCTAGTATTTCTTCCGGGCTTCGATGTTCATTTTTCCGTTAACACCTTCACGAAATTGTTTTATAATGATGAGTAAAAATGTTATATTATCATACAAAAAGTCGAAATATTTATACTTTTGTAATATAATTCATTATTCTAATTCAAAATGCTTGCGTTATGTTAATGTTATTTATTTTAAAATTAAAACAGACAGATTTTTATAATCATTATTATAAGTATATATATCCAGAATTAGTTAGTTTAATAGTTAACTATCAATTAGCTAATAAGTAATATTTAATTGTTACCTAGTAGTTAAATATGGGTCATCTACTTCAACACACTTATGAACCTTACCATCTCAGATTTTTTTTTTTTCAAACTTTGCAGAGATGTTTTATAGGTATAGGCTTGGAAAAATGTGACATTTTACTGTGATATGTCCACTCGTTTACGAATTATGAAGCCGTCAAGTTCTCATAAATATGTTTATAAACGGAGAACAAGTGTTGGAATTGCTACGGAAGCTTCCCTAATTTAACTATAGGTAAAGGATGGGTGTCATTTTACGGTATATTCCATACCCTATCATTCATATGATATGCAACCATATATAGATAAGATAAGTCATAATTTCTCAAAACCTAATTTAAAATGTATACTTTATTTTTCAAAGGGAGTATACATTTTAAAATTTTCGGCTTTATTCCTTAAATAGGTTGTAAATTGTTGATGTAAATAGTGCATAATATAAACGTGGGACGAAATGGGTTCATTGTTAAAAAATTAAAAACTTAAGCTCCAGTCTTATAAATTCAACTCTCCATTCATACTATCCACATCAGCAATGTTAATATTAAAGTTTTCATAAAAATATGCATATGCATAACCGAAACGTCAATAATGATTCTGTAAATAAGCCAGGAGATATATCAGGAAATTTAAATTGTAATTAAAAATACTTAACACCAAAATGGAAAATCTCTGTTTTTAATTGATCCTAAATATGAAAATAATATCCGGTAAAAAATTGAGCATTGACGTATAGATTTATTAATATATTATTGATATGAAAAAAAATATAAAATCGATTTCATGATAGCCCGTATAGTGTATAGGGTATAGATTTATTTTAACTTTTAGGATTTCTGCTCATAACAGTATGTTAAAATAAACTGGATTCACATATGATTTGAATTACATGTAATCGCAATTGCAATTAATAAGGGTCAAGAAGTGATTGTAATTGCAATTACTCTACTCTGTAATGCTCTAAATGAAAAGTTTAATCTTTTTAACGTTTTAAAACAACCACCATTTTTTATTCCCCCTGCCTACACTTGGCAGAATCATCAATTTTGATTAGTAATTATACATAATTTTTATTAAATTAATCCAAAATTGGGGTGAAATAACTGTTGTTTTTTTCACTCTGGCTCTTGTACTATTAATTGCTCGATAGCCGAATGATTACAAATTATTTCGAACTTTAATGACGTTGAACTTGACTGAATTATTACCTAATAGCACTCATTCGAAACAGAATTTGAAATTCTTTAATTCATTCATTAATACTGTAAAATTTTCGCTAGGAGGCACCGTTTAAGAGTAATATACGAAGAAAAAAAAAACCTCAAATTTAATTTGTTAGTTTGTCTTATTAATCAGCTGAATAGTAAGGGTTTTATGGCCACCAGAAATGTGTTTTCGTGTTAAATTTGTATTCCGTGTTGTGCATTTTATACATCTTCCTTCTGTATTTATAAGGTCATTGAATGATATAAAGAAAGAGTACTTTTGGTTCCAATGGGCTATTTCAAAATATAATATAAACGTGTAAAAAAAAATGCATACATAAAAAAACTAGTGAGGAAGCATGTCAAATTTTAGAGTCGTTAAGGAATTATTAATAGATTTTAAGTAGTTTTACTGAAAGTTAAATTAGATGACGCCATCAAACTGCCAAGCTCAAACTTAGTAATTTCAACAAGAGGGTGGGGTTCCACTTAGCTTCCAGTAGCACTGCTATGCTTGCTCCTGTCAACAACACTATTTGTAATCATTATAACATAATTTTCAATCCTTCCTAGGCAAGGGTTTGTTTAATGATTTCCATAACTGATGTGTCAGTAACATGACAGAAATAGGCACACCAAAGTAAAATGCATTTATAAAATAGCACATCAAAATGTCTACTATTAAAATAAACAATTTAAGGGTAATTCTCAAACCGGTAGTTTTTAAGTTCCATTTCAATAATATGATTTCGAGGGACAGCTATAGATTCATGTTTTTTATAACATGACCTTACGATACGGGAAACATTAATTTCTATTAATAATAACAAAAATTATCCAAATAGTCTCCACCTTCTGTATTAAAACATACTAGCTGACCCTGCAATACCTCGTTATTGCTATATTTGAGGATAATTTTTAACATAAATTTAACATTAAATGGATAAAACACAAATTCACACAAATATTGGTTTATTCTTCATGGGGCATTCGGGTTAAATTGTAATTACTGTTGCATTCAATTTTAGTTTACTAGAATGCTCTAAAATATACAATGTTTTTAGTAATACCAAGTCCATATATTACAAATAAATGCTTTTGGACTTGCAACATTCAGACGACGCTTTTATATACACAGATGACAAGACAAGAAAAGATAGCGGTAACTATGGCATTCAGAGAACGCATTGAAAATAAAAACTGACTTCGCTGTATCATCGTTAATGCAGGTCCGATTTAAGTGATATAAAATAAAACGTTTTTCTTTATTTTAAACAAATATTCTGCTTGTTCTATTAACGTAGGAGTTGTAAACGATCATATGAACAATAGTCACTGGAAGATAAAAAAAATACTCCGAAAAAATCAAGGTGAAAAATTTCTAATTTTTAATTTCTTTCAAAAATGATATTTAGGAATTTTAGAATATGCTAAAAATATAATTTTCCTTTTCCTTAAACTTAATTTACGCCAAGATTCATTATTTTTTAAATTTTTGGTTAAAATAAAATCGTTTAATGGAATACTAATATTTTGTTTATCCTTAGGAATATGACGAATCGATCAGTACATAAGAGCCGTAAAAAAAAAAAACCCTATTCTTTCAGAGTTACACACCAAAAACGATTAATTGTTTTATAACATATAACTCGTTATAACATAACTTTTTTTTTCTATTGGAGTAATCGGGAATTTCATCATCTTTAAACCTTTCCATGGCGACAGTGAACATTTTGAAAAAAAAAAAAAATACAGAACGTAAATCGGTCCAGTAATTCAAAAGTTTATTGTGTACAAAGATTCGTCCATTCCCTTTTTAATATATAGATTACATGTTCAACGTTTGTCCACATAACGTTTATTTTGGATATATTAAGCTTATAATTATAATCAAGTTAATTTCCTAGAAAATATTACGCAATGAAAAGATAATTTTTATTTTACCTTAAAGTTCATCCCTTATTCACCAATAAGATAAATAATATAGTACAATGTGTAAAAGAATAAAAAACGAACAAATGAATTCTCGAGATACATAACAACAAATTGCATAAGGCCGCTAAGATCCGGTTCCTAAGACAGCCAACCGAACCTGTAAAAAGAGCGCAAGACTGGTACAGACAACGAAGGCTAACTGCTCTAAGGAACCTACATTCTACTGAAGGATCTGGTACCCGCTTTAACCAATTGATATTCCACAACTAAAGAATATTCTAGACGAAGGGCGGAGTAGAGATAATTATAATGAATGGGGAAGAGATAATTCCAAATTTTGGACAAAAATGGAGGAGTTTATGCATTTTTACATTCATTCACCAAGACTCGCAAAATAGTCTGTTTATATGTATTTGAACAGCCTAGCTCAGAAAAAATTTTTACAAAACTGAAATTACTTATTTAAGTCAAATTATGTCTGGGACGTCCCAGCAACTTTTCCACTAAAAGCGACTTTATACTTACTTTTTTTTATCATATTTTGAAAAAAGGTTTTAACGATTCAGATAAAACTCTGAATATATGCAATAATAAAATATCAATATGCAACTTCCCTTTAATATGTGTGAAGTCTTTTATCGTTGAAATAATCTGACAGGCCGTAACTGCCGAATATTTAAAAAACTTCCCTTAATAAAGCACCTTTAATTTTGTTTATTTGGATTAATTAACCATCTCTAATTGTTAACAGCATAAAACAAAGGGAAAATATTAAAGAATTTGTTAATTAACGAAAGATAAAGATAATTTTTTTAGTGTTTTCAATAGTTTTCATGACAATAGTCATAGCTTCTTCACAATTGTCATAACAACCATAAAAAATATGATAATAGTAATTTATTACTTAAACTATAAATGGAAAATATTAAGGAGAATTAAATTGATTTACCAAAATTTAACTTAAATAAGCTTATCCGACAAGTGGGTGAAGGCTTGAATGTAAGTTATACTCGTATAATAACATGTAATAAGAGTTTATTATTCGTTTAAATCATCGACAACCCTATTTTTAAATCTGTAAAATACTTAGGAGACACGTTAGACAACGAACTGTTATTAAACCAGCATATTAACTTAAAATGAGGAAACGTAAGGAATAATGTACAAAATGCCCCAAATTTCAATTAAAATTAAAAACTATACCTAAAAATAAATTAATAGTCTATAACAGCGTTCCTCAAACTTTTTTGCCACCGCACCCTTTCTGGATAGAAAAAACACCGCGACGGCCTTGTAGAGATGAAAAAAAAATATTAAAATTCCGGGCAATTATCCCTAGAACGGTTGAATACGTTGGGAAAAAAAGAAAAACAGAGGAAAGTAAATGTTAAAATGCACTGTATATTTGCTATTTTAATATTAATGTTTCTTCGTTCTGTTTCTGTAAAATTACCCCTATCATAAGCTTGAGGCACAACACGGTTCGCGGCGCTCATTGGAAACTGCTGCTCTATAAATTAGTAGTAAGACTAATATTGATACATACCTGTCCCATATGGGGCGTCACTAGTTTAACTCACTAAGTAAAACTACAAGTAATACAAAACTAATGCCTAAGAATTAGTTTTTCGCAATTCGTATTACACAGGAACAACTAAGATCTATTCATAATTAAATATAGGGACCATTCAAGAATGCATATATAAATTGACTCACAACTTCTTTCGATTTTGCCCTAAATTTCTGGAACCTTCAGTAACTGAAATAGCAAAAATATACAAAAACAAGGCCCTGTAGTTATAAACATACATTGGTGCAAAAATCGTCAAAAAGATCTGTATTTTATTTAATTTCAAAACTGTTATGGTTTTTTTTTTTCTGTCACTTAATTCTTAACCAAAATGTAAAACATATTTAATAAGTTACAAAAAGCAAAAAACAAATTAATTGCATACGTGTGTATCCTGAAGCAATGAAATAATTAATGTGCATACAGATATTTGTAAAATAAAAACTTATATACGTATATAAAAAAAAAGTTGAAAGCATGCGATATATGAATGAGTTCTCCTTACCTTTGTGTTGAGGGGTGCCTGAAACAAAAAACAATAAAAATAATAAATAGTAAATAGTAAATTGAGATAATAAATAAGTGATATATTAAATACTAAATGCAATTTTTTCTTAAATAGAAACAAAAAATAGTCAACATATTGAAGGTAGTAACCAACCTGTACCTAATATAACTATTTAATAAATAATATAATAATACATAAATAAATTAATTACAAACAACAATATTGTGGTTGTTTATTTTTTTAATAGGGTTAATTTTTAGTTATTAACTATCAATCAAAATGATTAAGGAAAAAATCTTTTGTACCACATTAAAACAACCTTATTGAAAATAAAACTGTGTAATAATAACAAATATATATATTTATAATAGATTTATTATATATATTCTCCACATTTTTGCAAAGTTTCATACCGTTCTATTGGTCATTTTCATACCAAATGATTTTTTCCTTATTCATTTTGATTGATATTCAATAAATAATACTACTTTTTTTATTATTAGAGAACAATAATATAATTGGTATAATAATACAATATAAAATATTATACTAATAATTAAACAAATGATAAATAAATTAGCCTGGGCTTAGTATAACATAAAAAATTTGAATGGCCTTAAATAAAAAGATATTGGATAAATATCTATAATTGATGGCACAAAAGGCCACCTATAGCTAACTAACTTCAAGTAATGGATTGGAGTAGCGTACACAGAAGGTTCCGCCTGTTTGCAGGTTGCCGACTAATATGCCACTGTTCTGCAACGCAGATCAAACTAAGTATTTAACACTCATTTCATTAGCAAAGAAATTATATTTATGGTGAAAATATTAAAACAAGTAAATTAATAAGAATTCCTAGCATACTCTCGCTCCACCAAAAAACAGAAGAGACAAGAGGAAGGTTTATTACCGAACAAGAGGGGAGCTTTGTTGGAGGCGGAGTGGTTTCCCAGTCTCTTAGGACAGCCTCTTGGACAAGAGACATCTTTATTGGGCTCAAAAGGACCAACTCAATCGGGTGATTATTTCTCTGTTTATCGAACTCGATCAACCAAGAAATCTGTAAATCTTGTAAGTTTTTATAAGAGCGGTAGTGACGAACGGCATTATATAAAAACCCACGAGTGGTTTTAGTTTTGATTAGTGGGCTACAACAATTTCCTGCATTTTTTTAAATTCCTAAACTCCATATTATTATCTTCCAAGCATCAGCTTTGATGAATAAAATTGTTATTTCTGAAGATATAAATACAGTGAATACATATATAACGTCCTCGAATATATGCCCCGAACTACGTAACGGTTTTAATGACGAATATTTATGAAATCATATTTGTCAAAGCTTTTGCAATATAGTTTTTTATCGGATACATCAACCACGTTTATAACAAATGATATGTTAAAACGAATGATTTTGAGGACCTATCAAACAATACAGGATCAGTTTTAGCGATAGCTTTGAGTGATTCCACAAAATGCCTTGCAAACAAGAACCCTAATTTTCCTAGGGATTTTTTACATTAAATCCATATTTTGAAGAGGAAAGGGATTCGCTACTATTTAGTTTTATTATTTTCTTCAAAAAGAGAATCATATCTGTAAGGCATGTACTTGCAGCCAACATTTTAACTAGAGAAAATGCTTTGGAGAGAATTCACTCAACCATATTTTCAAATTAAAAAAATACACCCTAGGTTTACTAAAAAAAAGATCATAAAAATTAAGAAATGTTTCGAAAAGATATAAAACAAAGTTTGAACTACGATTCTAGAAGACTAAAGTGATAATAGATTTATAGGTTGATTTTATAAATTAAATTAAATAAAGAAATTTATTAGTTTATGTAAGCAATAATTGATTTGACAAAATTCGAATTTCACACTAACTCGATTTTTTGAGTATGTTTGGTTTAAACAAAAATCGGCTGTAATGGCCGAATATACCTAGTCCCTTGGAGACCTAAAAAAAATCTACTACCTAAAGGAGAAAAATCTACTCTCATCTACCACTGAAGCCCAGGCTGATCCGAGGCATCCTGTAATAAACTCTTTATTTATTTATTTTCATTATTATGCTTTTTGTTTTATCCTCATTTTCTTTCTCTTCTCAAATTATTTTTTCAGTATAAGTCAATTTATATTTATAATTGATCTTTATTATTTTTAATTATAATAGTTCATGGTTATAGCATTTCAAATAGTTGGAGGTGCCTGTTGTAGGAGACTATACCCCTTACTGTACTCCCATTATAAACAATTGAAAAATAACTAATAAACAGTTACAATAACCCTGCAAGGCCAACCAGGTCGATTTGCTAATTAAGAAATATAAATCAAGCAAAGCGCACGTATTTTTCAAGTTTTACATAATTATATGAGAGAACAAGTATAACCACCTATAGGTTACGTTTAGCCAGGATCAATAGAAAATTAAGGCAGGTCGAGAAAGGTGCAGTCGGCTTTGCGCTATCGGTTGAAGATATTGGAGAAAACTTAAAGGAAAATGGAAAAAGAATCATGGAAGCAAACTTATCAGAAATTGGAAGTTCCTAATACCCAGAAAAGGAGTCTGATAAAAACCAGAACAGACCCTATCGGACAGCAAAATCATGATCTTTTTTTTAAGAAATAAAACAAGATAAAGAGATTGTTTACACATCAAAAAGACCGACCAAGAAAATAATTTTATGAAATACATTAAGCTCGTCTTTTTAAATGTAAAATAATATAACAACAAAAACTTGTCAGTTTTTTCTATATCTTTATTTTCTGATTTTTTTTTGTTGATATTTCAACCCATTCAATTGACCAGTTTGAAACATTTTCATTCTCACCCTATTGTTAGTCCACAAATTACCAAGTCCAGCCAAAAAGATTCAGCTGAAAAGCATTCGTAACCATAGTAAGACTACATACAAATCACGGATGCACTAAGAAATTCCTAAAGATCTCTAAAATCAAAAGAGATAAAAATTGTGAATTAAACGAATTCATAATATAGAAAAGAAAAAAAAGAAAGAATTACGAGTAATGCCTGAAGAAGCATCATTCCTAAAAACATTAGACAAACAAAAGATTAGGAAAATTAGAATTTATTTTTTAAACTCAATGTAGAATTTAACAAAGTAAAACTCATATGATATTTTTTTTTTACTTTATTTTTTATTTAAGTTTATGTGTTTATATATTTACTTTTTTTTTCTTTTTCTCCGTTATTTACTTTTCTACTTATCGTTGTAAATTTCATCTTGATATGAGTTAAGTTTAACTAATTAAAACCATATCGGGATTTTGACCATATAGGATTTGGAGACAAATCTTGACTTTCATGAATATAAAAAACTTTTCTTCATACCAAACATATTTTTAACTGTCCGCTGGTTCATCACACCGCCATTTTACAAAATAGAGGGGACAATCTTGCCAGGAGAAGAGAATAGGAATTCATTAAGTTACAGAACAAACCATTTTAACTAAAGAAAATAAATGCTCCGCTAGTTTACATGAAAAAAGTTCAATCAACATGTTTTAGTTTTTGCTAAAAAAAAAAAAAATAAATAAATAAAATAAATATATAAAAAAAAAGAGAGAAGAAAATGATCGATTTCTATCCACCAAACCATTATGCATTATACCATTGACACGAGAACAGCTCAAGATGTAGTAGCCAGGGTTAATAACTGAACTTTTTAAAAAATTTTTAAAGAATAAAGCTCTACACCCTGTGGTAATCTGTTCGGTAAGAATAATGGTATTCTCTATTCACTGTGGTATGAAGCGGTTATAAAAGCAACATATTTTAGTTGTTGTTGATAATAATAATTAAAATAAATATAAACCTAGTTTATGGAGGTATGGAAATAGGTTCCACCTATGAAAAATCTTCTTAGCCTATAAAGGCTTAGTTTATGCTTAAAAAATAAAAGAAATGAGACCTTAAGAAAGTGCAATTATAAAAAATAATGACTCCAGAACATGAGAATCGAAAATGTTGTTACCGATAAAGAAATAGATCTTACGAAAAAAAATGATATGTTGAGAAAATAATGATAGCATCGAGCATTGAAATTCACCTAAGAACAGAACGAAAACAAGTTCTTCGAATTCAATAAGAAGCAAAATTGAGATAATACATCAGAGATCTCATCCATCGAATACTGCAGTAGGAATTCTATCATCAGCTAGTTCCTTTTTTCTATTTTCTCTATAGTCCACTATCTTTCAATTCAACGGTCATTGTTTTTCTTTCACACACCATATTTTAATTAAGTCGAAATTAATGTTTGTGGATAATTTTTAATGAAATTAATGCTACATAATAGATAGTATAATCTCCTCATCTTTACTATTGGAATAGTGTGCAAAGGGCAGAACATGAAATACTGGGAATTTTTCAGCTGGACTATATTCCATCTCATATAGAAAATAATGATTCAGATCTGCAGCAATGTATTACAACATTTATATAATTAGCCGAAATCAAACTGGAAACAAATTCAAAATGAAAAGAAAACACGAGATTGGAAAAATTAAAAAAAAAATAAAAATGATAAGAGTACGATGAAGAATGAAACAATTAAACATTTAAGGGTTCAACCTTGATTGAAATATTGACTGCAGAAAATAGACTTCCGCAAATGGAAAGCGCGGATATTACCTACTGATGATGGTAGCAGGCTAAACCATTACTAATTTAGAATACTTCCGCTTAACCGTCGATGATTTGGACCCGACTAGGACGGATAAGCAGAGTTCTACTGAAGCATAAGTTTTTTTTATACAGTTATAGATTTTTTCATTCGAAATGGGAAACGCGAGCCAAATCATGTAATCCTCTGTTCTCCACACTTTTTTATTTCAACACTATTTTATTCCGCTTATTGAAGAATGGTTAAACTAGACGATATTAACCTATAACGAAGAAAAATAAATAATCGAGACCAACAATTTTTTTTTCAACGGTAACTTATTAATAATATCCTTTTCTTTTCTAATAATTATTTTAGAATGAAAATTAGTAAACAGTCCTGTAATAAACAATTTTAAATATTGAAGATTCATAGATTTTTCTAAAACTCATTTGAATTAAAACTATTTCTGATATATAAATTTTGTGGTTTTACATTAGAATACCCCATCCAGAATACCACAGTTTATCCAAGCTCGAGGACATAAGCAGAATTTTCTTTAAGTAAATAAGTAGGAAATAAAACCATTTTGTCTAAACAATGCCAGCCAATATATTAATAAGCCAATATAATATTAATATGAATAATCAAACTGCATACTGATGGAGAGAAATAAGGTAGTTCGATATTTATTTTTTTAATGAGTAAAAACGCTTTCTGGAAGATTTTAGAGCAGTGGACAAGAGAAAAAAGAGAAAAACAAATAGAAATGGCTCAAAATTGCTGTTAAAAAATACGTGTAAAGTGAAAAGAATATGAGATTTCAAAGGTAAACTGCCTTCTTGGGAAAATTTAAAATAATAAAATAAAAACTAATAGTTATGTGATGTAAATTGATCTATATTTTTATCCTGTAGAAGGATAAAAAAATATATATATATTTAGAATATATATAATTAGAAAATTAAGAACGTGCTTTGAAGGAAAAATTGTATCAAATCATACCTTTTTTTCTAAAACTAAATTTCATTTTTTTCTCATGTATTCTTATTTGTTTAAATATCCAGGGTTTTTCTCCGGACTACGGCGCTAATTTTCAATTAATTTGGCACCATAGTCAAAAGTTACCTCAGTATGATTATTAGACTATGATCCTCAAATTCGACACCTAGTCCACCAATTTTCAAAATTCATGTCATCAACAATGGGTTGATTTTTTTTTTAAATAGCTTAAAAGCGTATTACTGTTTTCCTTCCGGGCGAAATATCACAGCTTAATAACATTTTTGTGTTCTTTTTATATCAATACCTTCTTAAAGCACATCTTGGTAAAACGGACAACGCCATTCTACGATATTTATGGATGCCAATTAAACACACACCCCAATGATTAAGAGCAATCATAAGCTATAGTAAGCCTTCTCTATTATTTTTAGTATTCTCAACTTTTATCTTATTAAATGATACAA
Organism: Halyomorpha halys; assembly: GCF_000696795.3. Taxonomy (NCBI): domain Eukaryota; kingdom Metazoa; phylum Arthropoda; class Insecta; order Hemiptera; family Pentatomidae; genus Halyomorpha; species Halyomorpha halys. The sequence goes on along the minus strand of NW_027114318.1, from coordinate 71,460 downwards.
TACCTAAAGAAACCGAATAATTGATCTATTTCATTAATCAAATGTACAGCAGAACCTCAATTATCCGTCCTATTTGGAATTAAGACATCGCCGGTTATGTGAAAGAGCCGGAATCGGTTAATCCAGAGTATGTAAAAGAAGAACCCAATATTAATTAAACTACTATATTAAATAAAAATAAAAATACATTGCAACAATTAAACTTTAGTTCGTATGTATATTAATAAATATTTAGACTTTTTTTCTTTCTGTCTTTAATTATTTATTCAATAAAATATACTAAATGGCAATATTTACCGGTCGGTGCCAAAAAAAATAATTTTATTATTTGCATAAAAAATAATAAACACATAAAAATATTTATCTGTAACACTTTATGCATTGTAGAGGTTGCAGTAAGATTAAATTTAAAAGACCAATTTATAATAACTTTAATTAAAAATTTCTTTAGATATATTATTTAATTAAAGGACTGGAACAATCATTTAATTTTACTTATTTTAATTTTCTCAGAAATAAAAGCTATTTCTACATAAAGTTTTAATACAAGAGAATAACATAAACAGCCCATAATACTAATTGAATAAAAACCTTCCATCTAAATTTGATTATTAAATATATTGATAATATACTGTAGCTTATGGCTTAAAAAATAATAATAAATAACATAATAATAACCTGAAAACTAAAACCTTTCTAAGAAAATTGATTTACAATAATCCTCTGTAATTTACGCTACATATTTTATTTTTAAATTTAAAGTGCAATTTAATTTTTTTAAATAATTGTCTATGAATTTATACATTAAAGATTTTCAAGAAAAAACAAAAACAAAAAATCCAAGTGTTAAAGATATAGAAGGGCATGAGATTCATTTTTTTTTTTACTTTTTCACTTCAACTGAATCATATTTGCTGTTTGTTACAATTTTAGCCCTGGTAAGTTGGCAATAGTTAAAACAGTTTTTTTTTTTATAACTTTTTAGTTTAAACTATTTTCTGATAGTATCATAAACGCTTAAACTAATCAACTATTTGAAAACATTATTAAAATTGTTTTAACTTATTTTTTTCCCACTTTGCCAATTAATCGAAAGAAATGGTTGGTAAGGGTTCCGCTGCAATTTAAATTTTTAACGCCTAGATTCTTCTTTTCGTTTCCTTAATACCAATTTAATCCATATAATTTTTTATAATATATCATATTTTTTTAACAATAATTCAGTTTTAATAACTTACAAGGAAAATTAACTAATATAATTCTAGTTTTCTCTAATCTGATTAAATTCCAGATTACAGTTGAATTATATGCTGGTTGAGATTGATACCATATAAGCAATTTTTTAAGTGATCGCGAGTTTAAGGGGATGGAGAATCCATTGTAATACACAGTAAGCCTAATAATTAGAAGTTCTGGGTTACACATCTGCCAAAGAGATCAGAAAACTTGTCACAGCATATATTTATTCTAATATTAATTTTTGTGATCAGTCTTTATATTAATTACTACCCGGTAATATATTAAATTAATAAGTACTCGATCCTATTATAAACTAAACGTTATCCAACATATCATGTTGGAATAGAAAATGTTATTACAAATCAACATCTAAAATATTTTTTTTTTAGTTTGTTAATTTTTTAAAAATTCAAATAAATCTAATCTTTTATAATAAAATATTTAGCTATGATAAAATGTTTTATTTTTTTCTAGAAACACCTATGCACAACATTGTTTTCTAAAATGAGGGTACGGCATACCTTTAATTCGTCACCCATCACATTAAAATAATTAAACAATATCGTGTGCAAAAAGCTATTCTGTTCTCATTCAATGTATACAGAATAACAAAATTGCATTATTCAAAAAATCAAAATAAATTTAATCACAAATATATAAAAAATCATAGTAATTTACTGTTTCAAGCTTAGAAAAAAAAAATTATAGGTAATGATCTTATAAAATAATACACTAGAAAAAACATCAAAATAAATCAAGCTGAAAATGTTTTTGACATAAATCAGGCTCTTTTAAAATATTATATTATATTTTCATAAATTATACACTTTGAAAGATTTCCTGAAGTACGATGCAGATATAATTTCCCATGGAAATATTTTTTATAACTATACCCATACGTCTTCTGATTAGAGCATCAAATACTTCCTGGGTTAGTGAAATAGAAAAAATATTTAGATTTATATGTAAAAATGTCTAAAAAAGTTTATAACATGATATATTTATTATTTAGGAATATTTTACAGTAATCCACCAAAAGATTTAAGTGACCAACACGCCTTGGTATAATTCTGTCTTCATTTTTATCTGCCAGGACGGCAGTGGAGTGTGCCAAAGGATCACCTTTTGACAACTCCACCCAACGTAATATAAGTATATACATGTGTAAATACAAATTATATAGTATATAGTATGTATATACGGCTCTTCCGAAACGAGTCGGAAAATAAAACATAAGTTATATTTTTATCATCAGAAGTCTTGTATCATACCTCTGCACTCGAATAAATAATTCTTCAAACACCATTGCATGTTAATAAAATAATCAATAAAATTAATGTTAACTTTTTATAACCATATAAAACATAATACAACCCCAGGGAAAAAAAAGAACTAAGTATAATATAAAACTATAATAGTAAATAACGGTCTATATAATCCTATCATATCAATACAAATTGTCTAAGAAAAGATACAAAAAAAAAAAAATCAACAATTAGTTATAAAAGAAAGGTATTAAGTCCTAATAAATAGTAGTAAGTGGATTGGGAGTTGATAACAGATAAGAAAGCCAACCCGCACACTATTGGCTCATTTCAAGCTCACAGACACCACAAACTCTTTTGAATAATAATTTACTTTAATTAAATCAACTGGGCATAATTTCAGAAATAATATAACAGAGAATATACATATATATACATTATATCTATAAAATAGAAAGTATTTAATATTTTGTAAAATCAAGAAATCGGAAAAAATAACTGAATTGATGATAAAGAAGATGACATATTATTTTTTTTTTAATATATATATAACTTAAAGTAATGTTACTTTCACGTAAGTAAGCAATACCGGCACGACTGGACAAGTAAGCACGTGGCTCCAAGTGCAATTCTTTTAAGAAATAGACAATTTATCTCTATTATATATTTATGCCTTTTTATTTTTTTCTAGGATATCATTACTCTACGTCATCAATTTTCATTTTGACACCGCCTTGAGAAATGTTGAAAGTGAAAGCTGTAAGGAAAAGAGACACTGAATATTGTTGTAAGAAATGAATGGACTACTCACTCAATTCGGCCGAACATAGGATGAACAATAGCGGTAGGAAGAAGATAGACATGACGACGAGAGCCTACCCCGGCGGCAGGCACGAGCGATCTGGTCTCCTCCAACCGTTCTACTGAGCCACTGGATCTACTCCGTTCATCCGCGCCTGCGCTTCCCCCACCTCTCTGCTCTCTCGCTCAGTCTCTTGGCCACACTTCTTTAAGTAACATCTCACATTAACTCAAACTTGTTCTTTATATGAAGAAAAAGAAAAAAAAAAAACCCTGTTTAAAAAAATAATTTTGTTATGCCTGAAAATTGATCTTATCCGATGAAAGAGCATTCCTTCACATAATCCGAAATATTCGCGGCAATTCGTCGGCATTTGACAATCATAATATCTACTATGGGCAACTTATATTGTGGTTGTTTGTTTTTTAATGGGATTCATTTTTAATTATTAAAGAAAAATCCTTTAACCCCCCCCCCCACCATCTCTATCTACGTTAGACAGAATATTACTGGATTAAAACCGAAAACAAATGTTTGTTTACGCAACGACTATTCTTAAAGTAGACTATCTTTTAGTAAATCAATCATAAAAATCCCTAATAATTTTTGAGCAGTTTATATACACTACACACTTCTGCGACATTTCGACCTTTCTATTGGTCAGTTTCAAAAATGGTTATCTTCACCCTAGTCACAATATTAAGAACATTTTTAAATATTCATCCCTTGAAAGTATTAGTGATAATTTTTTTAAATAATTTTTATAATAAAAAACCACCAATATCCAAAACTGGTTTAGAAGGCAAAAATATAAATTCCGATTTTTTTTTATATTGAGAATAAAGTAGTGAAATTTATAAATTTTAGTACCAACATTTATATCAGGGGCTGTCCTCCATCCATTACATAACCATTTGTTTATTTTTTATTTATCGAATGAATTTTAAAATGAGTCCTAATGTCAAGCCACATTTCACACTCGCATTATTCTCATCTGTTGGCTAAATATTCTATTATTTGTCATATATTGCTGAAAACAAAAATTTAAGCATGTGGCAAAGCGCACACATGATACAACTTTATTTTACTGCCGTACTTTGAATTGAAATTAATACTCATACATTTAAATTTAACAACCCAGTCTACTGAAAGGCTTCAATATACGTTAAATGAAATTTTAAAAAATTATTTAATAACCATGGTAAAAAAAAAAAATTATCAATTGGCGAAAATGCGAATTCTCTCACCAGTTATAAAATATTTCCGCATGTTTCTTTGAGCTAATTATTAACTCCTTTCATAGTTGATATTTTTTTCATTTCTCACTACCAATAAGAACGTGTAATGGTTAATTATCTCAAACAAATAAAATTAAACGTACTTTAGAGGTAGCCATTTCGGAATTTATGTACAATAAAATTATTTCAATGAGGATAAGACCTATCTGAGACTAAAAATCATTTAATTATTCAGTTTAATCCAAATTGTTGGAGCTAGTTTTGAGAAAATAAAAAAATATATGAAAAACTGATTAATTAAAGTGGCACTTCCGGACAGTCAATTTTATCGGAAAAATTGCTGTTAGGCCCTAGGCATATATCCGCCCTAAATAAGTATTATCGATTTCGTTTTTGAGCAAGGCTGACCACATATATACACACACACAATATCAATAATATCATTCTGCAAGATTTGGTTATTTCGACTCAGGGGACCTCAAAACGTTTATTTCGGTCAAAAAATGAAATTTCAAATTTTTATCGATCCCAATACTTTTCCTTACTCTCTATTTCATGTATAGGTAAGTGAAAGTAAATATTCTAACTGATTTAGAGGACATAGTTGACTTTGCAATGTTAGAACTCGAGTTTAAAGTTGTTCAAGACTTATAAAAAAATAAAAAATATTTTGAGACTAAAATTGGATAATATTTATTTATTTAAACAATAATAACCAGTCTCAAGAAATTAATCATATAACAGA
>NW_027114318.1:61768-66121 GCF_000696795.3 Halyomorpha halys | reverse complement strand
TATATAATATGATTCAATTAAAAAAATAGTATCTAATTTCATAATGGTGGGGCACAATCTGAAAACGTTGGAAGAACAGGAATGTTAATGCTAATACATAAATGTCACCGTTTAATTAAGAACATAAAGCACTTCAAATAATTGAAAACCGGTTTTAATACTCACTTAGGTTCGTTTCAAACGTTCAATAAAAGCTGCTGGGTGATTTAAATAACAATCACCTTCTGCGATAAAAAGAAACAAAAAAAAACCTCTTTTCTAATATTAACACAAATATTATTAATATTAAACATATTAATCACAGAATACAGTTTAAGGCCACGGATATTTATTTATAATCTGTTCCAGTTTTATGAACTGTATCTTTTAATAAAGTAATGAAACCAAACATTATTTTTAAAAAAATGTAAACAAAAATAAAAATCAAATAATTTAGTGTCCATTAGTAGTCCTTAATAAAACAACTCCAACTCTCACTGCTTCAACTCTCCTGAAAAGAGAATCGAATGATCATAACGTAAATTGTAATTTATCCAAAAAATTCAATCTAAATCTATAACCAAGCGGACAGTATTAAAATCGATAGTAATTTTTAAAAAATCCCCACCGATAATGTAATAAATGACCTCAGAGAAATTAAAACAAATCGATACGTGTTCGCGCGACCTTAGAATTGCTAGTATTTTCTTAAATAGCTTCTCCAATAACCCAATATGGACCTCAATATCGAAAATATCCTAAAGGTTAAAATGAATAGATATCAGAGTTATGGAACAACCAAACAACTATAATTGATAACAATATTTAAGTTATTAGACTATAGAAACAGTACTAGAATTTTTTTATATATTAATTAATAGTTTTGATTTTTTTGTATTTATTTCTGTGCATCTGATAGATGAAACAAGTATTTGTAATTTAATGATAATAGTATTTGTAATTTAAATTTAATAATTTGTATTTTAAATTGAATTTAATAGTAGTAGTATTTTTAATGAAGTCATAATAATATATGAAACTAAAATTTGTAATTGTAATTTCTGCAGTTTATTTATTTTTTTACATGTCTGAATATTTTACTGTCATGTTTTTTTTTAGGTTTGTTATAACATTTTATAGATATGTAAACTTTGATTCACTACAGATTTTTATATTATTATAAAATATATTATACTGACAATCAGGTGAAGGAATTGTATTTCGGTGTTTTTATACATTTGATGTTAAATTGTTGAAAAAAGTTATTCAAATAAGATTAAGCTTGAAAAAAAATAGTCCTATGACTTATAGCTGAACTGTTGGTGTTTTTAAATATCTTTCTCCCAGTCAAATATCCCCACTGAAAGGGGCACAAATCATATTCCCACCAGTGTAATAGGTAATTCATTCAATGATCCTACTTTTACAGAATGAAGTACTCGATTACTTCATTAGTATAAAGTACTTGATATTCATCTCATATTAAAAAAATACTCCTTGAGGTAAACTAGTATTTTCTGGTAACACGCAATGAAGGTCAAAAGACCAGTAAACAAACACTTGTATATATTTTTTTATCCCACCTGACGGCCCAACGTGGCCTAACCTCTACGGACTTATCAACAGTCGAGATAGATACTGTCTATCGTTTTATTTAATGTTTTTGTTTATGTTACCCGTCATTAAAGAGAAGAACTTCAAGTCAGATGTAGCCTCTACCTCATACACTTCTTCCTTAGTTAAAGATTAAATGAATTATTTTCTATTTTATTAATATTTTAAAATAAAACTTTTATTTTTACGACCAAAATTCCTGGTACTACTTCGAATTTTTAAAGCCATAATCTTCAAATTCGGCTGAAAAATAAGCAAAATTGATATCTGCTTGGGCGCTGCTAATAAGGAAAATCGTTTCGTTTTTTTAATAACTAAAGAAATAATATCCTTAAAATAATATATATTTTTGTGGGTTGGCTCTATAGACCTTGTAGATCTTTGGCCGCTCGAAATAGCTTTCTCTGCCTCTCTTCGACAACTGCTTTCCAGTTTGCTGGTGGTCTTGCACAACCGTTGTTCAAGAAACACTACTTCCTTAAAAAGTATTGAATCCTTCATGGGTTGTAGTGGTGCAGATTTTTTAAAAAAATTATTACGAATCAAGAAAGAGCCATTTTATACAAAAAATGTCAAACATGACCAATAAATATACATTATTTGTATTTTATAAACAAAAATTGCATTATTTAAATTTTAATTTTTGGCCTAAGTTTACTGTACACCGTCCTACTATGCGGCAACCTTGTTCAATTCTAATTGGTTTCTTTGAATTTATTAGTATCCAACACTGTAATTACTGGTTTTATTAGGAGTTTCTAATTTAGCTATTTTCCTTCATTTGTAAATTTTAGGCGGAATACGGTTAAATATTCTTATTTTCTAATTATCTCGAAACGGGATGTTCACCCAACTAAATATAATATATGATATCTCTGCCTACAAATTATCTGTATCATCACTTTTCTCCAATTAAGTAGCTAGAACCTTAACTCAGTTCACAACTTCTTTTACCGTTATTTTAATCAACGTTTTAAATTTCTCCAAATTAAAATTTTAGGATGGAAGCCTTTTCATTGTTTGCGTTGTTTTGCAGTGTTTGTAGTAAGTTTTTCTAAACCAAAAATAAAACTAGTATTTTGTTGTTTTAAAAAAACTAGTTCGTAATCCTGCCCAGATTCAGCTTCGCGATCAAACATCGATCCAGTAGCATAACTAAGGTCGAATACGCCCTGGGGTTACCCGATTCATAACCATTTTTTCTCCCGCCAAATTCTAATATTACACATTAAATATGTACCTCATCTTAAATACTTTAATGCTTTTATATCCCATTCTTATACCAGATAATTATCCTTTAATTTTATATGAAATATTTTTCCAACCATTAATTAGAAGTATCCATATCAAGAATTATTAAAGCTTTTGTTCAGCTGGTTAAGTAATAGGTAACAGAGCTCTCAGTAAGAACCATTGGAAATAAAAGATCTAAAACCCCTCGATTTTTTACTCAAAAAAATGACAATCATATGAAAAGACTTATTTTTTCCGAATTTCCAGGATAACATTTGACCATTATTTCAGATTTATGATTTTAAATTTAAATTTACTCATACGTTCGGCGAACACCTCTTCAAAACTTTTAACCTCCATCCTAATATCCATAATCCAACCCATCTTGAACATGTTAAAGCAGAAATTACAATTCCACTCCAAATGAACCTTCCTACTCCTAAGCCTTTCATCCCTCTGAAATAATAAACATCATCCACCAATTACCTTCTAAAAAAGCTCCTGGCCACAATCTTATCACATCACATATTCTGAAACAGCTCCCTCGTAAATCCTTCCTATTCCTTACCTATATCTATAATGCTACCCTCCGATCCTTTGGAAAATGTCTATAATAAAAATGTTTCCCAAACCCTCCAAGCCACTTGAATTTCCATCTTCCTACCGTACTATTTCACTACTGCCCATTAAGGGCAAAATTCTAGAAAAACTCTTGTTAAAACGGCTCTATCCAATCCTTGACTCATATCATGTTATTCCTGACCACCAGTTTGGATTTAGAACATCCCATTCTACCATACAACAGTGTCATCGAGGTGATTGATGTCATATCTTCCACATTGGAGCGCAGAATGTACTGCACGGGAGTCTGGCATCCAGGTCTGCTCTATAAACTTTGTCAATTCCTTTCCCCTACATATTTCCTTTTAATCCGCTCCTACCTCTCTGATAAACCCTTTAAAGTAAACTATTACCTAGCCTACTCATCTCTCTTTTCTCAATCCGCCGGTGTTCCTCAATGTAGAGTCTTAGATCCCATTCTTTACACGGTTTATACAACTGATATCCCAACCCACCCTAATACAGTCCTAACAACATACGCTGATGACACATGTATACTGTCTGTACTCTCTCTACCAAACCATCAAATTCCTCCTGTATCCAATCCTTACACTCGATACATGTATACTGGTTACTCTTTGATTCGCCGAGTTTAATAAAAGTCGTTAGTACCATTTTGGAGAAAATTTGAAAAAAAAAATTGGCTCCATCAAACGGCACTTCTGGTTGCTTGATTTTAGCGAAAAAATTGCTGTCACGCCCAAGGTATACATTAAGTTAAATATGTAGATCGTTTTTGATCTAGGTTGTGCATACTCGGACTGTTCTGCAAGACTAGGTTTTTTGGACTCAGAAAACATGTTTTTCTGTCGAAAACTCGAATTTCAAATTTTTCTTTTACTATAAATTCGATATATAGGTAAGTGAATGTAATATTGTTATTTAGCCTATTGAAAAATTCCCACT
>NW_027114318.1:56214-61668 GCF_000696795.3 Halyomorpha halys | reverse complement strand
TATATTTATGTTCTTATACCAAAGCTATGGTATAAGGAATTAAACAGCATTAAATACTACGTCGAATGAGGACAGTTGATATTATTTCGGTAAAGTGGTATGTCGTGAATCGTCTTTATTCAAATTTTGCCCAAAATTGGGTTATAGTACTTTATGTAAATGCAAACTTATCACGGCAACGGATTTCTTAAAGTCATTGAATGGTCATTGTGTTTTGGTTGTATAAGGAGCAGTTATTGGATCCCAAGAAATAACTGGAGTTGGTTTGTAGGACCATAACACACATTTTACATGGACTTACCGTTTAGGATTTTACCGTTTAGGCGAAAACCCGAAAGAAAAACTTTAAATTTCTAATTCAGTATTTCATCAAACTAGTTAATGCTTATTGAAGAAGATAGTAGACGGTATGAAGTAGATTGTAGAAAGATATGTTAGTCCGAGTTTCGGTCAATTAAGGTATCGAAATAGTAAAATGAAACAATTTATTGTTAACGAAGGTTTCGCCCCACTTTGCAGGGCTTCGTCAGGACTAAATGAAAAAATAAGATACAAACAATATAGAATTGACAAAACATTAAAATATAATAGTACATTTAAAAAAAAATTGTTATGTTAATAAAGTATATATAAAATGATAATGATATGTGATGATAATGATAAGTGCCGTTTGATGGAGCCAATTTTTTTTTTTCAAATTTTCTCCAAAATGGTACTAACGATTTTTATTAAACTCGGCGAATCAAAGAGTAACCAAGGGGTCTTTAATATCAGAATGGTCTTATCCTCATTGAAACAAACTAACAGGGCTTAAATGCCGAATTGTGAAAAAATCTTCCTATAAATTACCATTGTTAGAAATAATTAAAATATAAAAGGATTTTATGAATGACTAAACGAGAAAAATGAAAAATCAATAAATCCGATTCGAACTGAAAATATCAAGACCGTACGATTTTTCTCTATCGTATGACTGCTTCGTTATTTTTTGTTAAACTATTTTATTGTTGTTGGAATTAAAATTTATATTTGTTATTCCCAGCTCGAAAAACCCTAACATACTAACATTTAAAGTAACACAACAATAAAAAAATTTTGTTTACAATTTTCGTTTTCTCTGGTCTTTAGATCTTTTTTTTTTCTCGAAAATCACAAAAAAAGAGTTAACTTCAACACGAACTCACTGATCTACACCAAACTTGAGGACGCTAGTAGGTTAGTTTGTTCGATGCGCCCACCACACCAGATTATTATTTCTTTTTCGGCTTCGCAATGTACTCCACCTCCGTCATCCAAGGTACTTGCTAATACTTATTAATCTAAATAATAATAGATATAAAATATATCTGACATTCAGTATCATCTTTACACTTACAGCCTATTGGGCTCTGGTCCCCCGATTCATATTAAAAATTTAACTGTGAAGTAGGACAAAGTTTAGAAAGAGTGAACAGCTTGATGATTAAAATGATTAAAATAGAATTTTATAGGCTAAAAAAAATTGATTTGAGGAATTAAGATTAATTCAAGATTTTCTTTAAAAAATAATAATTAAGAAACATTTTCAGGAAATGTTTCAATTTTGTTTTAAGTTTGTCTCCTTTCATATATTAAGTAAACAATGGTTTTAACTCGAATGCTATTTAATTCTGTAGATAACCCTAAGTTTTTCAGAAAATGATTTGAAGGCCCACTTACCTATCTGAAGGACCTCCCCATCCCATAAAGTCGGTCATGGTGACATTAACTAAGCAACTCCAACAGTAAACCCTTTGGAATGTTTGTCTTTATGGGCTTATTCATATCTTCTGGGCCGAAACCCTAAATATAACGTTTGAGTTAAATTAAGATAAATCGGGCGTAAAAGACACCATCCATTACAACGTCAGCGACTCATCGCTAGGTCTTCCTTTCGTCTCTATCTAGAGAAAACACTGAAACTGTCGAATGAAATATCTATTTGATTAAAACTAATAGCATCATAGTCCACAACGTTTTTTATAGACAAGCTAATCTTTATGGCATATTATAATTTGTTTTTCTCCATTTTATTTGAAAATTTAGAGAAATTAAAGCCTTTAAACATTAGAGCCAAACTTCTTTAAACGAACATCCTTCCATAACGGTATTCTCTCCAAACGAACAAATTTATTAAGGCCTCGGTCAACAAGAGACAGATTTAATTCATTTGAACCCCTCCAATATAGAACCTCACTACTCCAGATACAGACAATGATTTTATTTCCCATCAGGAGTTTTCACTTCACTAGAGCAAATACAATTCATAAAATAGGTACAGGTATTGACGACACTAAAGGCACTTGTTTGTAAAACAAAAAATTAAACCGCTCTCTCTAAAATATTTAAGAATCTTAAATAAACAAATCTGTACCACTAAAACCTGTACAGGATCAAAAGGGTTCAGTATTTTGTTAGAAACACCAAAGGTTGTCCAAGGAAGTGGTCTGGTCAGAATCCACCATGATGTACCCACTTTATGAGGATAGGTGAGCCCCAGATAGCCACAGGGTTGAATCTCAGCTACAGTAACAGAGTATATAATTATCTGCCATAGCCGAATTTGAAACCGGGTTTTTGGAGTTGGTAATGCCTTGTATATGTGTCATCACGCCTTAAATGGCTATAAACCTAAAAATATTAAGCAATCACTTGAAATTTTCTACATTTATTTTATCCCCTCCTCACCCCAAGAGTTATAGAGTTCTCAATTATTTGCAGAAATAGTTTCGATGTTTAAGACAGGAAGAATACATTTAAAAAAAACTTCACTTTTTTAACAACTTTAACACATTGATTAGTGAGGATAATTGTTAGAACTCTGAGGGGTACGTACTAACAGAACACCCAAAAACGACAAAACGTTTTGATCGAAAAATTCAGAACGTGAAGCAGATAAATTTAAAATTCTTAGAACTAGAAAACCCTTAGGGGGCTCTCTCCTCCTCTCCGCCCCCCCCCCTCATAGTTCTAAAAATTAACCTTATTAATGAATTCCCTAACGTTGATAGAAAAAAGTTATAGGCTTTCAAAGTTGCGAAAAGCTGCTAACATATATGTTTCTTAAAATTATTGAGAACTTAAGGGGGCTTCCCTAGTTCTAAGAATTTTAAATCTGTCCGCTTTACATCCTAAAAATTTTCTATCAAAACGTTTTGTCGTTCTTTTGGAGTTCTGTTAGTGACCCTAAGAGTTCTAACAATTATCCTTAATAATCAATTTACTAAAGTTGATAGCAATAGAGTTATAGGTTGTCAAAAAGTTGCAAAAAAGTGAATTTAGTCGCGCGTTTCATTGAGTAGTATTCTTGATGTGTTAAACAACAAAGCTAAGTCTGTACATAATTGTGAACTCTAAAACTCTCAGGGGGGCAAACGAAACTCTAAAAAAATTACAAAAATTTGGAGGATAGAGTGCCAATTTAACAGACATGATCCTTCTCCCGTATTGATGGTTGCCCACCGTCTGCAGCTAGTGGAGTTGAACCTGCTCTTTAAAACCTGAGAGCTGCAGTGGCGCGGTTCGAATCCGGCCTAGGCGGGCAACTTTTATTTCTGTGGAGGTCCCACGTAATGAAAATTAGACCCCTCACCATGGTGTTAGAATAGGATGGTAACCAGGATGCCCATAGCAGAAAAATTGTAAAAAAGTGAAACTTCTATATAACGGATTCCAACGAGGAAGATCATTTTATTCGTTTTATAGAGTTTTCCCATAGGAAGGGGTGAATACAAAAAGAACAAAAAAATGAATTAAACTTTGATACCACATAAGTCCGAAAAAAACAGCAATGCCATTTTATATTATTAAAAATACCACGCATATTTTTAAATGGTCTTTTTCGTGTCTAAAACAACAGAAATATTATTTTAAATTATTGAGAACTCAAAACCTCTTAGTGGGTCTACCAAAACTCAAAGAATCTTCATTACAAAACATTTTTCTCTTTTTTTTGGGGGGGGGGGGGAGTTCAAAATAATAATAGCTGTTTTTGAAGAAATTAAAAACAAATATGAAAAATCTATTATATAGAGTGGCATTTTAGGTCAGTCGATTTTATGAAAAAAGATACTGTAAAATCCCCGGCTTTTTTGTTCCTCGAATTTTATGTTTTGGCTAGGCTGTTCACAGACATATGAATAATTTTGTGAAACTTGGTTATTTGACTCCGGGGACCACCAAATTTGTATTTCCATCGTAAACTTGAATTTGAATTTTCTCTCGATCGTAATACTTCTCCTTACTATATATTCCATATATAGGTGAGTATAAAATAAAAAAAATTTTTGAATTAATCAAGATTTACCAAAAATAATCATTATGAAGTAGCTAAATCTAAAGTTTAATCCATATTAATAATCGAGTAAGAATATATACATGGGTAATTTACAAAAAAGTCAAATCTAATGATCCTAGTCAATCTAAACAAAAGTTTTATGTTCTAATATAATATAAATATAAATTTAAAATATAAAATATTTTCTGAGGTCCTATCCTTTCTCTACTATTAAACTTATTCCTAAATCTCTCATAAGCAAATATCTAATGTTTATGTGGTATGTTAAACATGAGAAAAGTCAAGAACGTGGGTGTATCCAGGTCATTTTCTAAGTATTCCATCTTCCAAACTTAAGCAAAAAAGTTGGAAGGCAAAAATCTCATACTTTCATATTCTAAACACCTCTATCGAGATTTGTAAGTTTTTAAAAGTAATTAAGGTTCACTACTGAACTTCAAAAACTTTGCAATCAGAAAGAAAGTCCGAAATGTAAATAAATGAAAAAGTTTTCCAATTATCCTTTGAAGATAAATTTGCAATCTTTCTGAGGGTTATTTCTAAGTGACATGAAAGAAACAATGAGGTTTTTATAAGCATCATGCTTAAATCCCCAAACCCCTCTGCCGACCAATGATTGTGGATTGTGATGCATTTTTATTCAGGTAACTAACGTGGTCTTTAATTTCATTGCGAATTTCGATTCGTATAGTTTTATCCTATTCTTTTAAGTGAAAAATTACGTGATTAATTTTATTCAGTAAGCACTAACGGTAAGTTGCCGGAAGAGTTCATAAAGTAACAAGCCAGCTCCCATACAATTGTTCGAGCATCACGAACGAGGGATAATTCAGCCTGGTGTTTTGGATGAGCCAAAAGCGCAGCATCCTTTAAACCATTCTTGCAGCTTTCAAAGGCCTATTGCTCTTCTCATTCCATTCGATTATAGAACGGTTGTTTTTTTTTTTTTGTTTTTTTTTCATGTACTCGACTGGTGGCTGCCTAGGGAGTACATGGCCTATAAAAATATACCATTCCCAAAAATCGTCGGAGACATTTCACAAGTTAAGGAACCAGTATTATCAATTTAAACAATTGCCCCTTGCCCAACTGTAGGTTCAGTCACTTTAGACATATGGTTCCATGTGTTCACATTTCCT
>NW_027114318.1:43165-52364 GCF_000696795.3 Halyomorpha halys | reverse complement strand
CCTCCAATTTTTGACCAATCCACTCTTCCAGGCACTGACACCAGCACCTCCACCAATCCGATGGCAGGATTTACACCCGAGACCATCACAACTTTAATCCAACAAAAGTGACAGTGACACAATTTTCAGTTTTAGTTTTTAGTTTTAGTGTTTTTAGATTTAGTGAAAGTCAAAAAATTGAAGTGCGCCCCAGCACCTCACATATTTTCAAATTGAACAGTGGAATTTCAAAAATTTTGAATTATATCAAGCCATCCCTTAGAATGGAGCGCAGCTCCAGTAAAAGGGCAAAAATCAACAAATTGTATATATATATATATATACTGTATTGTACATATCTTTATATTTTGTAATTATTTTATGAATAAAGGGGAAGTGGAAAAAAAAAAAAAAAAAACCCTAATTGATGGCAAAGAGCGGGAGTCAGAAACCTCTAAACAAATTCATTATTAAAAACCTGGATATCCAGGAAACAATAGATAATGTGAAGGTGGCACTTGCCGGCAAATGTCGGACCGATAGATGTGAGGCGTCTTATGAAGACACACCCAGACGGAAGCAAGACCCCCTTACCCCCGATAGTGGTCACTGTACCATATGACATAACTATCAAAACAATAAGAAACGTCAGGCATGTAAATCAAATCCTCTTCCACGTTGAAAAGTACAAATCACGGAAAGATCTTAACAAATGCCAACAATTTGACCATAGTAAAAACTATTGTGAACACCCTGTGGCCTGCGTCAGATGTGCAGGACCGCACCTAATTCGAAACTGCCCCCGTCAGGGCCACCCCAAATGTAAAAAATGTGATTTGGAGCACGTTGCCTCATTCAAAAGCTGTGAAAAACGCACAACGTACGCTCATAGCGGTTTGTCATAGTATCCAGTGGAAGAAAATGCCAGCGCCTCTCGTAACCAATGACACTAAGATCAACCACCTCATGATACAGGTCCTCATACGGCAGCCTACCATCATCACAGGCTTCTACAGTCGACCGTGCGCATCACTACGTGAGCTATGGCAATTCCTCGAACTGTGCAGACGAAAACGAAATCATTGGCTTGTGGGGGACTTCAACACCCGCCACAGTCTTTGGCACAACACTTCCACCAACGGGGCAAGGAAACAACTGGCAAAAACTGCATTCACGGTGGTCACTCCGGACACACATACGTTTCGCCACGTTGGAAACAGTTCAACCTTCACGCTGGACCTGCTCCTCACCAGGCAGCCCCATCGTATCACAAGCTGCTCAGCCCTGGATCCCATGTCTTCGGACCATCGACCGGTCCTCTATACCATCCACGGACGCCCGGATGAGCCGAAAACAACAATATTCAGATACCATGAGGCTGACTGGAGAAAATGCAAAGAAGAAGTGTGCCATAGACTATCGGATATGCCAACACTCGCAACGAAAGAGCAGGTGGATGGCTCCATCGACCAGTTCACTGCTATCGTCCGCGTGGCAGCAGCACTGTCTACCCCCACCTACCGACCGCCCCCACCACACCTAAGAACACCACCACCACACATCCTGACGCTCATTGAGAACCGGCGCACCATGAAGAACACTTGGTACCACTCCAGAGATCCGGCCCTCAAAGTAGCACTGAATTTCGTCACATGCTAGATAAAGAACCTCATGAAGCAGTGGAAAACAGCTATCAGGCACGACCAACTACAGGCTACCCATGGAGACGTCAGAAAGTTCTGGAGATTGACCAAGAGCGCTGTGAAGAAGTCCTCTACTGTACGCCTTCACGACGGCGACCGGCTTTTCACCCCAGCACAACAGGCCGAACTCCTCGCAGACCACTACCAGAGAGATATCCAATCGAGGATCCTGGACCTATCACCACCGACTTTAGACAAGGGCGACAACTATATGTTTGTGAGCCCCAAATAGCTAAAGACCATCCTCAGACGATCCAACGGAAACTGAGCCCCTGGCCACGAAGAAGTCCAGGCAATCCTCCTGAAACAGCTCCCGAGAAAAGGACTAGCCCAGCTCACGAACCTGTACAACTCGTGCCTCCATCTAAGATACTTCCCCGAGAAATGGAAACACGCCATCTTGTTTCCGCTGCTAAAGCCAGCCAGGACAGGGGATAAGGAAGATCACTACATGCCTATAAGCCCACTACCGCATCTCGCAAAAGTTTTCGAGAAAATTATTCTTAATTATCTTAGAGACTTTTGTGAGGAGAACTCAGTTATCCCCTTCGAACAAACCGGCTTTCAATCACACCTCAGTACAAAACACCGTCTTATGAAACTCCAAACAGAGGTGTGCAGAGACCTCAACAGAAATGCAGCGACAGCTATGATTTCTATAGACTGTACAAAAGCATTCGACTTTGTGTCTCACGGCATATTATGCCGTAGGCTCGCCGACCTCGAGTGCCCAGAACAGCTCTATAGTATTATTCTACCATTTCTAAAAGAACGGACACTAGTTGTACGAGTTCGTGACGATTTCTCTCGAACTTTATCTCTCACATGTGGTGTTCCCCAAGGATCAGTCTTATCCCCGGTACTCTTTTCCATCTACACGGCGGACATTGTCGGACACAATTACAGAAAAGCAACCATCGCAGCATATGCAGACGATATTGCCATCTATAGCAGCATTGTCAATGCCGCTATAGCTCTGGGCCTCGCCGAAAGTGTATGTGAAGACATCACGGAGAAACTAATGAACATCAACATAAGTGTAAACCCAACCAAAACCGATTGTGTGGTATTTGCTCTGCAGAAGGGAAAGAAGTCCAGGTTGCTTCGCTTCTTACGAGTAGGGAACACCACACTAGCGCTCTATCTAACTCAATCGTATACCTAGGAATCAAACTAGACCGCCACCTTACTCTATCCACTCATATCTACCACAAAGTAAAACAAGTAAGAAGAAAAACCTACTGCCTCCATCACCTACTACTGTCACTTGCTCTCTCTCCGTTTAAAATTAAAAATTTACAAAAGTATAATACGTCCGGCTCCCCTATACGGTACGCCGCTCTTCACTCACCTCCGGGACGGAACACAACGCCACAACAGTTTCAGGACACTGTGCTGCGTAAAATAGTGAGGTCCACATCACTGAGGAAGATTAAGCCACCTCAACTTCACGAGATCTTCGACCTACCAACTGTACCCGAGTTTATACAACAGAGCCACATCAAGTTCTTCGACTCGCTGTAGACCAACATCAACCCGCTGTTCAACACACTATCACCCTCTACAGCACCAATCAGATGGCAACAGTGTCACCAGTGACCTATCACAAACAGACACATTTTGAACCTTAGTTTTTAGTTTTAGTTATAATGATCTAGTTATAGTGCCGTCACAACCCTCAAGTATGCCCCAACACTTTTGACTCATATCCGTGCACTCAAATTCCAGCCATCTTATCACTCCAACGCCTCCTTAAAATGTAGCCCTGCTACAGTAAAAGGATTAAAATCCAATATTGTACTTCATATGTATCTATTAATATCATGCTGTTTCATATTAAAAGGGGTTCTGAAAAAAAAAAAACCCTAATTGATCACAGAACAGATACACAGCCTCTACAGTTAATAGCCGATCCTGATTTCTATGAAATGGATGTTATTTTTGGTTCATCCTTGACATGATCTCTCCCCTCTACCTGTTATCCCTTCATAAGCTCTGGCGGCTAGCTACCCTCTGGGCTTATATACCTCCTTCGCCTCTGTCGGAATAGTACCCAGCAGGAGGAAGGCACCTTCCTGCATGACTCTGATGGCTAGCCACCCTCCAGATCTACAAACCTACCTTGTGATTATCGGAATGGTACCAAGTAGGACGAGATTACCATCCTCTAAGATATAGTGGTTGTTACCCGATAGTCTCATCATATCAATTGACCAAACAAAGCTTTATGGGAATTCTTAAATTAATTAAATAATAATAATAATTTTGACATAAAAATTGCTACAGAGACAAAAAAAATTATTAAAAATTGTGGAAGAAGAGAAAAGGAAATAGTATGATCAGTCTAAATACATTATCATCCTTCACATATCTATAGATAAATGATTGCTTAAAAATGATCAGATAAAAATCAAATTTTAATTTGATAATTTTTTGACGAGATCAGGATATGCACCAAATATAACTATTTTAAATACAATAAAAATACCAAACTTGTGATGGTAAATGTCATTTCAATTATTCTAAGCAGAATTTATTTAAACAAATAACAAACAATATAAATTTAAAAAACAACCTATGTTTATAAAAAATATATTGATTACTCATTTCTAATAATAAAAAGGACCAATCTACTGACATTTCAGAAATATTCAATAATTACAATAAAAGAATAAAATCCACAACTGTAAGAGTCACACAAGGTAGTGCGATGTTTAGATGTGGAAATGATGTTAATAGATAAAAAAAATAAACTAAAAAAGAAAAGTCAAGAAGCAGAATTTTGAACTATCATTCACCCTAAAGGATATACAGATGAGAATCTCATTGATAGAGCAATTAAATTAACAGACAGCAAATTAATACATGAAACTAAACAGAAATATATAAAATACAAACAGAGAACGTTTATTAAACAATAAAAATATAGTTCAGCCAGGTTAATAATGTAACAAAGAATAAATATGACAATAAGATAGATTTATATAAAAACAGATAGAAAAAAAAAAAGAAACAAACAACACAGAAATTAATAACACAGTTCTTTGGAGAAAATACTAAAATAAAGAAAAACAAAACAATCAAAAAGAGAACAAATAAAGTAAATAACAGCATAATAAAATACTTTGAAAAAGGACACATATATACCACAATTAACAGATGATATTTAAATAATCTTTAGTTCAAAACTTATGACTGTAAAAAAATTGTAATAAGACTATAAAGAGATAACAAATTAAAATCAATGAGTAATATGAATATAGAATAGACCTTAAGGTTAGAAAGGACATAATGTATAAAATAAAATCCCAGAATTACCAAAATGTATACATTGGAGAAACATCAAAAAAGTTGAAAACCATAGATAACCAACACAAATCTAATTTCAAAAAATATAAATGCAACTGCTCTATTACTACATGGTATCATGTCACTATGCAGCATGATTTTGATTTTGATAATCCTTCAATGTTAGACAGAGAACATAAACTAGCAATAGAAAATTATCATAACTAATAACTAGTAAGATAAGAGTTAATGATAAAACAATGATCCGAGTCAGCATGCACATCTCGAGGGAAAATCTACTGAGACTGCCCTGTACTACTCGGTAGGGAGAATCGAAAATGACTTAACGCATCCACCTTAGGACTCTTTTCCGATGTAGAAGGGGCATTTGATAAAACAAGGCCTGAGGCAGTCTGTAAAGCCTTATTAGACATTTCTGCCCTGAATATGATAGTTGGGTCATATTTGTTCTTAATAATAGAATAATTGTTGTTTTGGAAGATGGCACCAGACTATAGGCGCAGGCAGTACTAGATGCCCTCAGGGGAGTTGCATCTCACCATTGCTATGGTGCCTAGTTATGGACAGCCTTTTGAGAAAACTGGAGGATGCTGGAATATTCGCTCAAGCATTTGCTGACGATGGAGTGATTCCATTATAGAAAAGTTTATGAGTACCAAGTTTTGGATCAAAATTTATGCCGAGGTATTTGGCATTTTGGCTTAATTGAAGTTGATTGGCAAAGAAAGTCGAAGTTTGAAAGGTACCTAATTTCAGCTTTCTGGTAGATAGAATCAACTCTGTCTTTGATGGGTTTACTGAAAGCTTCATTTCAGTACACCATTTCTTTACTGTATTGCATGCAACTTGCATTAGTTTCATGATGGTACTCATAAACTTTTCTATAATGGAATCACTCCATCGTCAGCAAATGCTTGAGCGAATATTCCAGCATCCTCCAGTTTTCTCAATAAGCTGTCCATAACTAGGCACCATAGCAATGGTGAGATGCAACTCCCCTGAGGGCATCCAGTACTGCCTGCGCCTGTAGTCTGGTGCCGTCTTCCAAAATAACAATTATTCTATTATTAAGAACAAATATGACCCAACTGACTATCACATTCAGGGCAGAAATGTCTAATAACGCTTTACAGACTGCCTCAGGCTTTGTTTTATCATATGCCTCTTCTACATCGAAAAAGAGTTCTAAGGTAGATGTGTTAAGGCCTTTTCGATTATCCCTACCGAGTAGTACAGAGCAGTCTCAGTAGATTTTACCTCGAGATATCCATGCTGACTCGGATCATTGTTTTATCATTAACTCTTATCTTACTAGTTATTAGTTATGATAATTTTCTATTGCTAGTTTATGTTCTCTGTCTAACATTGAAGGATTATCAAAATCAAAATTATGTTGCATAGTGACATGATACCATGTAGTAATAGAGCAGTTGCATTTAAATTTTTTGAAATTAGATTTGTGTTGGTTATCTATGGTTTTCAACTTCTTTGATGTTTCTCTAATGTATACATTTTGGAAAGCTACAGCTACATGCCCTGAAATCACCAGCTGTGAAAGGACAGGTAATCACTACCTTTTCAGATAGTCTGTCTGCCCTTCAAGCCCTTGTATCACCTAAAGTCATCTCTACATTGGTGAGAGATTGCAAACAAGCCTTAGAGTCATTAGCGAGCTTAAAGAAGCTTAAGTTAGTGTGGGTCCCTAGACATAAAGGAATCACAGGCAATAAGAAAGTTGACCAGCTTACTCGAAACGGGGCTGAGCACCCTTCTATAGGATCAGAACCATTCCTAGGCTATTCCAAAAGGCATCAGCAACAAGAAGTCCTTGACTGGACATGGAAGATAGCAGGCAAGGAGTGGAGGGAATGTATAGGGCTAAGACAGGCCAAGATACTAATAACTAAACCCTCTACTTCTAAAACTTAGTGGTTGCTAGGCCTAAACAGAAATGAACTCCGATTGCTAAAAGGAGTTCTTACAAGTCATTGCAGACTTAAAGGAGACCTTAAGACTTATGAAGTAGTTCGCAATGAAACCTGCCACTTATGTGGACAGGCTCTGGAAACTGCCCTACATTACATAGCAAATTGTGACCGGTATATCTCACTAAGATATAGGCTTCTAGGCTCTGATAGAATCGTAGAAAATGAGGCTTCCTCTATAGATTGGACATCCCTTTTGAATTTCATTAGAAAGTCAAAAAAGTTCGATATAGAGGAATAAAAGTTATATAAAAGAGCCATTCCATTGGTCTGTGTCGGGGGTTGGCAAAAATTACTAAAAGGTCCACTTGCCGGACTTGTTGCCCCATCATTACCAATAGCAATAAAAATAATAAAGAAAATGAGGAATTAATTCATGATAAGGAAATAACATAACTAAGAAAATTAATTGATAAATAATATCTCTGAAAAACAAATTATACTAAATAAAGAAAAAAAAAAACAGAGTAAAAAAAATGTCACAAAGTTGAAATAGATATTATGTATCTAATATTGTTAAAAGACTAGTTGTTGGTCATTCAACTCAGATCATGGCAAAAAATGTTAAATAAAATCAGTGAAATGTACTTTTAATAATAGGAACATGATACATTTTTTAGCCATTATCCAACACTTCCAGAAGTGGAACAAGATTATTTGGAAAAAAAAACTGAAAATGAAGACCAGTGGTTAACTTCAAAAAAGTAAATTAAAGTTTTGGAGATAACTGGTAGTCCATCTTTTACAATTTTTTTTTTTAATTATCCCTTTAATTTGTTGAATAACTGAAGTTATGGCTTCACAAAGCCTGAAGTGGAAGTGGCAAGTTCTTGGAATGAGTAACAAACGAATTACTAAAAGCGTAATCAGCAATAAACTGGTCGATAAACACCCTAAGTGTCAACTGAAACATTTATGGAAGGACTATGATAGTGTGTGATAACCATGAAGATTTGAATTTGGATCGGGTTCAGTGGACATTGGTATGCAATGACATTAGTATTATCGGTACCAGACCTTCAGTTTTGTTAGACCATGTTAATTAATTTGTTTTTAATTGGCAGAATATGTAGATAAGCTCATTATATTATATTATCAATTAAATATTTTTGATGTTGTCAGGATATAATTTTAACCTAATGAAGAAAAACCCAATTATTTGTTTTAAAATAATATGGCAGTTTAAAAATTTATATTTATTTTTTAATATTGAGAGAAAAAAAAGAGAGAGAGACAAAAATTTATGTTAAGATACAATCAGGAGATTTCAAAAACAAAATCTTATCAGTTAAGGTTTTGCAGCCTAGACCAAAAAAAAAAAATAAATAAAGACAAGATTACATAAAAGCTGTTTATTTAAAAATTCATATTTATTTTCTAATTAATGAGGGAGGAAAAAAAAGAGAGAGAGACAAAAATTTATGTTAAGATACAATCAGGAGATTTCAAAAACAAAATCTTATCAGTTAAGGTTTTGCAGCCTAGACCAAAAAAAAAAAATAAATAAAGACAAGATTACATAAAAGCTGTTTATTTAAAAATTCATATTTATTTTCTAATTAATGAGGGAGGAAAAAAAAGAGAGAGAGACAAAACATTACGTTAGGGTACTATTAGAAGATTCTTTAAAAAAGTCTTTTTAGTTAACGTTTTGCAATCAGGATAAAAAAAAAATTAAAAAAAGACATCGCATAAAAAGCTGATCACAGATATCATAATTCACATCAGTTATTATGATTAAGTCCAAAAAAGATAAACCAAACAGAGATGTACACCACTCCAGAACAGTTTAAACTGTACTAATAAGTACTTTAGTACTAATAGTAGTAATAATATTACTATTACTATCTGAGATAACAGAAATAAATAAAAACAAGTTGTCCTTCCATATTTGTCTATTTTAGTATTATTTATACATTATCTTTTTTATAAATATTTTTGGATTGTCAACATAAACTTTTATACGAAACTACATTGTAAACCTTAGCCACATTTTTTAATGAATTAAACATAATTATTGATATGTATGAGAGGTACCAGCTGGAGTTTTTTAACTTAAAATAATTTCCTTTGTCGGCATACCAAAGAAACCGCCGGACCTAGGCAAAAACCCGTCGGCAACAGATCTAAAGTAATGTACAAAGACATATAGATAACAGAGGGTACCATTAACTGGGAACCAATAACCGTCTAGGCAGAGCCCTTATCGTTCACGTGGCCAGT
>NW_027114318.1:33157-42082 GCF_000696795.3 Halyomorpha halys | reverse complement strand
CATAATACCTGTACGGGGAACCCCCAGTCGGGCTTAGAAACCCCGAGCCCCGTACACGGCATTATTATCATGTTATTTATTCTTATTTAGTAACGTTATGATCCGACCAATACAGATGACTAGAGTACACCAGTTCTGCAAGGGAAAAATTATTTTAACAATTTCACAACAGAAAATCAAGAGGGTAGGACCATCAGTAAACGTATCCTGGAGTGCTATATTTTTGGATTAATAATTAATTTATTAATAAATATATCTAATTATTAGTTACACAGTAATTACAAATATGTATGGATATGAAACTAAACAATTGAAAGACTCTTTCCAGGTAAGTTAGAATAAAGTTTCCCACAGTAATGAATATCTGTCAACTAAAACATACGTACATTTCTAAAAGGAAGTCCTATTACCCAAATTTTATATCTCTTGCACCCTCCTGTACCCTGTAATTAGCCAATGTATCTTGGAACACTAATTTTTTTTCAACATTTTTTTTTAAGCACTGTAGATCAGAAAACTTTCTTGATTTACCCTTAGTTATGGACCTCCTAAACTAATAACAGAAATTTTTTTGTCACTCACCAACATATATGACTACCCATTCATTTGCAATTTTCAAATAAAAACTCAAAACATTGTTTGAAAATCTGGAGAATAGCGACTATAGCTCTTTAAGGTACTTAAAAAGACAAAATAAAGTTAAATGAAATCTTTATCCAATCCTTATTGTCATACCTAGTTTTTTCTTTTTCAGTTTTTTTGAAACGGTACTACAGGTTGAAACTTTTGAAAATAGTTGGTAGCTTCTTGAAATTTAATTTAATTTGTTCAGTATTTTTATTTTTTTCATGGAACGGCCTTAAAGACCACGAGAATATCATCATTTCAATTCCCTTCATACCCTTTCTTTCTTTCTTCCCAACTCTCCCTCATTCTCCCTTCTTTCTTCGGTCCATGAGACACCCTTTCTCGTACCTCTCTCCCCCACAAGGATCTTAATTTCTTTTAGTCTTCTCCCATAGCCATCCTTATCGAAACAGTCTTGGTCTGTTATTTTCAGTCTCTCAGTTTCTTCCCTCATCTGTTTGATGTACCCCCCAGCACTCTTGTATCCTCTCATATTTTATTTTGTTTATTAAAAGAAAAAAAGTTGAACGGAGAGTCCTCCGTACAATCATAGGAAAAATCTGGGATCAGAGTCTTAACAAATGGAGGAGAAGATCTAACAGTGAACTGCTTGGAGAGACTGGTCAGTCAATATCTCTATCAGGAGGCCTCTACACAACAATGAATGCCAGTATAGCTGGCAAGAGACCTCATGGGAGGCAAAAAAAGGCAAAGGAGCAACCAGATGAATAGACAGAATCAACAATGATGCAGAGGAGCTGCATACATCAAACTGGAAAGCAGTAGTCCAAGACAGGCAGGCAAGGTCTGTAGAGCCAACCGAATAGAAACATCATAGATATGGAAATAATTTTCTAACACATCAAAAAACAAAACTTTGTTGTTCTAGGATTTAGCAATAATGAGGAAGATTTAGAACTTTTGAACAGTGTTAAGTCTGAATGCCTGTTTGAGATGCAAACACTCAGGGACTGACAATGAAAGTCACCATTTGTAGCCTTAAATCAATGTTTCATGCTTTCTATAAAATTAAATAGGAGACAAATTATAATTGGATATTTAAGGCATGTAAAAAACTAGTGACCATACTTACTTGCTGTACCCACATTCAAGCATTAATGAACATGCACTTCTGTATAGTGAAGCCATCTATGCCATGTGGACAAGAAACTATTAAATTTTCAATAAAGTATCAATGTGATATACAACTGCAATTGTACTTTAACTATATTTGGGATTAATTCCAATAATTACAACTACATATTTCCCACTAAGTCCATCATTTCTGAATCTTTTTTTTCTTTGTAAATAGAAATATTGTAAGAACAGAAAATAAAAAGAATAATATTGATAATAACGAACATATTTTAAATCTTGCAATACCAAACCCAACAAAGGATCAATTGATAATAAAATATGACAAAATGGTGTTCTTAAAATCAGTAACAAATATAATTCTTTCATAAAATATTAAAATAAAAATTAATTTGTTAAATTTAATGCTTCAGTACTAATAAATAGGTTAAAATACCTGTTATTAATCAGGTTTCTATTATATTCTATGGATCCGTCATAAAAAAAAAATCAATAATTCTACACTCAAAAATTTGGGAGTAGCAAACAATCAAAACATATAAGTTAGACACGTCAACGTTTTGAATACCATATGCTAAAAAAAAAATTGTAAAATCAGGAGAATATATACTGTTCTGATGTTCAGACATGACATATAACACACATAAATGTGGAGTTACTTGTCTACCATCAGGTGAATACCGGGGAAATAAAATACCCAGGGTAGATCAAAACTAGACACAAAAGTTCCTAAAATAAGTAGCGTTTGTTCCTCAGGTTAAAGGCGGCTATATTACACCTGGCAGAAGATATAAAATGCAATTTTTAAAAATTTTTAATGATAGAAGATAATGTTAATCACTATGTTACGGTGCAGGGTTGCTGGGGTGTTGAGAGATTTGGCCATTGTAGTATCTCATGCTACAAGACTTACAACCTCTGAAGTGATATAGAATCTTGGGTTCAAGATAAAAAAAAAACTTCTCTCATTTATTCCTACAAAGCACAATTTTCATGGAGAGATAAAGAGTTATACCTGTTAAACTCAACTTTACTTACAAGTTAGAAACAGCTGCTTGCATTATTGAAACTGTAGATGGTAACACCCAAACAAGGGAGCTTAGTCCGCCAAGAAAAAATGTCGCTTACCTTAAATCAGAGGGGGTAGTTACCACATATTCTTTGGTGGATGATAAGAGGAAGAATTCCAAGAAACCTGTACAGAAAACCGAACAACCCCATGTAGATCAAGCTGTGTACAATAAAGTAGATCGCTCTCAAAGACCAGCAGTTCAATTTAAGGAACCACAAGAAGAACATTGGCAATAAGTATGCAAAAGATGGAAGAGGAAACCTTGCTTTAAACCTCCAAGGCCTGATGCAGTAATTTTGAAGATACAAGAGAGCAGGTCCTATGCAGATGTTCTACAAAAGGTAAAAGAAGATAAGGTGATGGTGGAGGTGGCTTCTTCATCAACTAAGGTCTGTAAAATTAATAAAGGTTATCTTCTTCTGCAACTAGACTATAAGAAAGGGCAATCTCTAGCTACACTGAAAAGCTCCATAGAGGAAATGCTTGGTGAAGGAACGAAATTGCGGATGTGGATGGAAGAGTCCCTTTTCTAACTTAGATATTTGGATGCTCTCACCACAAAAGAGGAGGTAGCAAAGACCTTAAAACCTCTCCAGGGTGAAGATCCAGGGCTCATCAAAGCAGTCAGATTCATCTGTTAAGCCTATGGAGGAACACAAATAGTGGTCATTGCACTTCCAGTTCTCTAGCCTAAAAAGGTTATGGCTCAAGGTAAGGTAAAAGTAAGCCTGGTCGTTAGCCATATAAGTGAAAGATTTATATTGCCAGTTCCAGCTTGCAATTGTATTGGAGAGAATAGGACCTCCTTTTTGTTGAAACTGTGGTCAACCAGATCAAAAAATTATTAATTGTGAACAGAAACCTCAATATACATTATGTGTGGGACATAAAGATGTTGACCACCCCAGCAGAAGTAGTAAGTGTCCAGCTTTCCATTTAGCACTGAAAACCATAATGCAAGCCCAACAACATCATAGATTAGGATACTCCAGTTCAATTTGAACCATTGTGAAGCTGCTCAGGTTCTCCTTTATTAAACTATAAGGGAAAAGTATTATCTGTAATCTCTATTCTCTGTAAAAAAAAAAAAATATGAAAATCTGGATTGCGCCTCATGGGTAACCGATGCCAGTGGGTAAGCTGCTATTTGGGCTTGTGGCTCCCACACTATCCAGGAGGTGATTACTGTATCGGAGTCCGGCTTTGTATGGGCCAAGATCAATAATGTGTATGTGTTTCATTGTTACGCCTATCCCAGTATCACGATACAAGACTTTGTGAATTTGTTGGATTGCATTGCCTTAGAGCCTAATAGCAATAATAGCTGATGATCACAACGTATAAGCAACAGAATGGGGAAGTAGGATGACAAATCAATATGGTGAAGTTCTCCTGGAAGCTTTTGCCCAAATAAGTGATGGTTCTTATGAACACCAGAATAAATCCGACCTTCAGAGGTTGCAAATGGTCCCTCTAGAGCTCAATACAGATTTTGGAGAGAGCAATCCACAGTAGGTGCTATTGGATTAGTATTCAAGACTGCCTGTCCAGTGGTTGCAGGAGTTAACCACCAGATTTTTAGCCAATTAAACATACCTGCTTTATGAGACTGAGTGAACCCACAGAGTTGACTCACAACTAAAGTAACAGAATAAATGATTATCTGCTACAGCCAGATCCGAACATGGGATCTTACCACAGTGCCACCCCAGTACCCTTATTGAATAATATTTTTGCCATTATTATTTATGACTACTTGTGAGCATGATGGATATTTGTATATCTATATAAAAATGCCTTATCCCTAGAGGCAAAAAATTGAACCTGAAAATCCCCAGTTATCATTCGGTTCAAGAAAGGTTTGATTTTGTTCTGTGCAAGTAGAAATGTACATAGGTTTGACACTCAAGTAGCATGCGAAGATGTGGCACCCATCTTGAGTATTTTCACAGCTATCCTAGCTTCCGAATAAGGCCCAAAATGGTTTATTGAGCTGAATCAAGCCTTTCCTCAATTATACATAAATATAATATGAGAGTATGATGTGATATATTTATCAAAGGAACCACATCACAATATTTTCAATATAAGCTTTTTAGATAAGAGTAAGAAGTAAATAATAAAAATAATATGACATGCAACTTACCCTTGGTTTCTCACAGATGATGGTTGTTTCTTTCTTGAAATTCACAACCTACCAAGGTCTTTAAACCCTGCAGATTCCGAAATGCATGAAACCGGATGAGATGTCCATGGTGGGAAATAACAAAATTCACTCAAAAGAAAAAGTATACTTTTAAATATTATAGATAAATACACTTAGTGACATATCCAAACTGCACTAGAAAATCAATAGAAACAAGAAGATTTATGCATTTGAAATTAAAATTAAAACAAAAATAGGATCACTGCACTGCTCCTGCACAGTATAAATCACAATGTATGATGTTAACAAAACTGATGTCAATATTTACCGATTAATTAATAATGAAACTAAAATAATTGTGAAAATTTCTTTCAACCAGTCTCGTAAGAAGAATATAAATTAATATTAATATTAATATTAAGATTTATATTATCATTTTCTCCCTAAAAAATTTTAATTGATCACAGAATTTTATATATTTTAGGGTCTCTGATAAAAAGCCTCATTCTAAGGTACCAATAGAATACTAAACCAAGAAATCCCAAAAATTAAAACCTCTCTACAATGTCTTTCATTTGATTTCATTTAGCATCCAAATATGATAAATTCAACCAGGACTAATAAGCCCTTAAATGTCTGTTTAGGAAGAACAGCAATAGTCTATTGAATTAGTTACTATACCATTACCTACATGATTAAAATTGACCCAATTGACAATTACTTTCTGCCAAAAAACATTTGAATTAACACCATACAAAAAGTCATTAGACAACAACAAAGTGTGAATGACTTATGCCAGTAGACAAGGGCTTATTAGTAATAATAAAAGGAGTAAGAGTGCTAAGTAAAGGTTGGTGTAATGTTCCCCCAACTCTAAGGACCAGTGGCTGAACACAGCCTCATGGCTGGGTGATGAGTTTGCTACTTGCCTGCACAAAAATTATATTGCTCAACCGACATATGCATAGCAAGACATGAAAACGGGTGATTAGTAATAATGATAATGTAATAATTTAATAAGCTCAGCTGTTGTATCCACTGAGAAAGAACCAATAAATTTAAAATGATTTCTATTTTCAACTAAAAATAAATCACCCATTTTCATGTCTTGCGATGCATGTGTTGGTTGAGCAACATAGATTTTGTGTAGGTAAGTAGCAAGCCTATTACCCAGCTATGAGGCTGCAATCAGCCACTGGTTCTCACAGTTGGAGGAACATTACACCAACCCTAATTTAGCATTCTTACTCTTTTTATCATCACCATCACAACTCCTTTTCTACATACATACGTCATTCACACTTCTTTGTTTATTTAACTTCACCAGTGTAGTCAGTTAATTAGACATGGATAGAAATGACATGGAACTCCAACAAAAGTATTTAAATTTGGATTCTATAATGAACAATCCTTGTATAGACCTGAACCCTTACTGAACTGAAGAATTTTATTATCATGGATATCTTAGCCATTCAGGAAACAAGTTGGACTGGATGTGGTAAACTCAACAGGAATAAATCTGACTTCTTTAATAGCAGCTCTCCCCTCTGCTATTATAAACAAGAATTTGGGACTAGATAAGCGATCTTAAAGAGAAATTAAACCAACAATCCTCGATTTTCAACCATGATAAAATATGTACTATAATGATTAAGGGGAAAAATCATATTATTACCAAGATAAATGTACATGCGCCAACTGAGGATAAGGAAGAAAAGGAGAAGGAAATATTCTCTAAGGAATTGGACAAAATTCTAAGAAATGGCCCTACCTTCAGCATGAAAATAGTGTTAAGTAATTTAAACACACAAATAGTAAACGAGTCTGCATTCATGCATACCATTGGAAGACAGAGTATACATCATAAACTGAATGACAATAGTGAGCGACCTAAAAAATTTGAATTGATTGCAGAATTTTATATATTTTCCTGACTCTGGTAAAAAGCCTCATTTTAAAGTATCAATAAATTTATAAAATAACAGAAAAGCTTGGGTAATAAGCACCTGGAGTACACATGAGACAGCGTCAACTCTGGCCCCTATATTAGCCAAGCCAGATTTCGAGCACCCTTTCCAACTCCAAACTGACACAAGTCACATGGGTCATGGAGTGGTATTGACTTAAATACAAAATGGTAAGGAAAGAGTCATCGCTTTCAGTTCTCAAACATTAATCTCGGCAGAAAAAAACTACAGGGTAATACAAAAGAATGTCTGGCTGTATTGTTTGGAATTAAGAAGAACAAGAATTACTTAGAGGGTTATTCCTTTACTGTCATTACAGACCACACTAGTCTCAGGTGGAGCCACTTTTGTATATTTTATTATTTTATGAGTTTGATGCTAGTGCATCCATCAAGTGAAGTGGCCCGAAGATACAAGCTAGCAGCATAACCTTTATTTGATGTGTCACAAAATCCAAGCAAAAGAAAGGAAGCTCACTCCTGACATATCTAGGAATAGCAATCTGAGTTAGATATATAATATCTAGATAAAGATGTGTTACAATTTTTAACTGCTATAGATGGGGTATAACTTCAGTTTATAGAAGCTGCCTTATAGGAGATCTGATGTAGGATTTTTTATTCTTTTTTTCCATTTAAATTTATATATAAAATTTCTTATTTTTATATACAAATTTAATTTATATATATTATTAAATTTATTCTGTTTGAAAAAACTGAACTAAAATCCTAATGAGAAAATGAAAGTCCGAGAATCTCTCCATCTAATTGTCAACCGTATTGTCAGATTTACTTTTTATGGTGAACTGCCAATAGAAGTCAGTGAACACATAGGGATATTGAATTCTTGAGGTTTCTATAGGGTTATGAAGCCATTTTAGTCCATGCCACCATAACGGACATTCTAGAAGAATGTTTAGAAGGTATCCACGAGAAGCCAAATCTCTGGGATTTTCTTGTGATGAAATGTGGAGCCATTTGCTGTGTGGTTGCAGGTCATGGATCTGGGAAACTTGATTTGCTTCACAAACGTCGGTTAAGCAGATTGGGGCTTTTAATTAAATCAGAAGATTCGATCAAGGATAATAAATGGCAGAGTAGCGTGGCACCACAGAGTTCCATTCGTGCTACTGATATATATATTTTATTAGATTTATTGGAGCCACTTTTGTATATTTTATTATTTTATGAGATTGCTACTAGTGCATGCATGGAGTGAAGTGACCTGAAGATACAAGCTGATGGCATAACCTTTAATTGAAGTTTCACAAAATCCAACCTCCTGACTTGCATATCTAGGAATAGCGATCTGAGATATCTATGGTCATTCCTGCATGATCAGGGCCCACTTCTGAGTGAGGGGTGGAGGAAGGCTAACGTCCCAGTCCAGGTGTTCATGCCAAATTTCTTGTAACAAACACTTAGTTAAAACACAACTGGAGATAAGAACCCCAAGGGATCAAACATCCTCGCTATCACTGAAAGGATCAGGCTTAGGTCACTGGCATGGTGGGTGGTTAGTTGATAGAATAAGAAAAGGAATCTGAGGATTCCATAAAAGGCCCAAAATCTTAATAGATTCCATCTCATCTTAATAAATTTGAAAGGGTTAGATTCCGGTGTCCTCTGAGGTTAGATCTGAAACTGTTGACACCCATTTACTTAGAGAAATCCCCCTTTGGAGAAGAACTCATAGAGTTGCCATTGCAGTTCCTTTGCTTCTTGGACAGAGTTTGCTCCACTAACGATAAGGTCGATCACTTTGACTGCTGCTGGGGCACTCTGATCCATTGTCCTTCACCAACTGCTCGGGAGCCCTTAGTGCCTGAGAAGCAATCAACTTAGTGCCATAGGTTACTGTGTTTAGCTCCATTTCTTGGATCTTTTCAGACGGGCTACTTCTCCATAAAATATGCTGCAAGTAGCAATCAGAGGGGTGTAGCAAGATCTGGTGGTACATTTTGACGAGATCCACACACAGAGGTACTGGTATAAATGAAAATTTATGAGAACTTCACA
>NW_027114318.1:8153-30078 GCF_000696795.3 Halyomorpha halys | reverse complement strand
AATATACAACATAAATAATTAAATTTGTATATAAAAATAACAAATTTCATATATAAATTTAAATAGAAAAAGAATACAAAATCCTACATGAGATCTCCTATATCGTTTTCAACCACTAAAGATGTAAAATTACACAAGCAATCATCTGGCCACAGAGCATGGCTCTGAGTGTCCTTCATTGGCACTAGTCCACCTACTCAGACCATTCCTATGAATTCTGTACCAGCAATTATCCATTGTCAAAGGGTTAAAATTAAACATAAACCTCAAAAATTCACAAAACATTTTTTAAGAATTTCAAAATAGATTTGAATATTTTACCTACATTATGAAAACATGTCTTTAATCCAATGGTTTTTCTTAAACTATAATAAATTGAATTATATGAT
Organism: Halyomorpha halys; assembly: GCF_000696795.3. Classification (NCBI taxonomy): domain Eukaryota; kingdom Metazoa; phylum Arthropoda; class Insecta; order Hemiptera; family Pentatomidae; genus Halyomorpha; species Halyomorpha halys. Next base: position 29,689 of record NW_027114318.1, on the reverse strand, counting down.
ATATTACTTTGTACACTTTTGAATTATCTGTAAAAAAAGTTACCTATTGTGTTAGCACAAAATAAACAATAATTATTAAATAATTCCATTAAAACAACACTTTCTTTCCACTAACAAAGTAATCTTAAGTATATTTAGTATAATTAAAGAACTAACACTATTAATATTCAATCTAAACTGTACTTAGGAACAGAGCAGTGGATAAGCTGAAGCTATAAAGAAACTGGGCTTGGAACTGGGATTGGCTCCAAATACAAGAAAACAGCTAAAACTGTATAAAATTACCGAGTTAAAATATAGTTGGAAACAGAGCAAAGCTAAGACTGTGAGGGATTAACTTAAATGAACAGCTTTTTGTTCTTCTGCCTTAGAATCTTCCGACTTGATTCACAGTTTAACGAAAACTATCACTGTCACACCTGTAAAAAAAAAAAAAAAAAAAATCAGTAAATAAGCTTTATGCAGAAATAGAGAGAGAAAAACACTTTATTAAAAATGTTGTGCTGCCCAACTGCATTAGGTTGCCTCATACACAACATACTTAACATTAGTAAATACAAATTTGTTTTAAAACCTATTAATATAAATATTCAGAGCATAAAACAATATAAGTAGTCACATCATAAAAATTTTTGAATTTTATGCTAAAATTAAACATGATTTTTTTATTACTTTTTTTTCCCTTACATAATTTCTTTTTTTTTTCTAGCTTCTATTGTTCTCTATATATGTGTATATATTTTTAATTATTTAATAATTTTAAAATTTTCACTCCTACCCAAACATGACTTTTTTTTCATCGAACATAAAACAAAATTATAGTCAAAAGAGTAAAAAATATATTAATATTTTAAATATAGTAAAAAGTATAAATACATAAAAACTCAGCATGGTTGTCTACAATAATATTCTATTAAAATTCAAAATATCACTAATATATGCATACAAAAAAATAAAATGAAATAAATAAATTCATTAGGTTAAAATATAATTATACAAAGCTACCAATAATAAGAAAAGTGATTAATAGATAAACATATAACAAATATAAAAAAATAACAAATATATAAATAATATAAAAATAATAAATTTATGTATTTAAAAAAAGTAATAAATATAAAATTATAATAATAGTTAACCACATAGAGGAGTAAAGATGCTAGGAGTGACCAACAAGGCTAAAAGCTTTTAATATGGGAAAAATTAACATCGGCTAATCCTTTACAATCATGGGCGTAGGCAGAGGGAGCAGGGGGGAGATGCATCCCCTAGATTTTTGGGATCCCCCCCAAAAAAGAAAGAAAATAATGAACTTATTTGATAGATGATTTCTTTCTAGAAACATACTATAATTAGGAAGGTAACATTGTTGATTCCACATCTTTATGGATCGCAAGATCACAATCACACCTAAGAAGGGACAAGATGGATATATGTCGATTCTTCAGTAAAAAAGGTAAGATTCAATGAGCACAATTATTCCTCATATACTTATCTCTCAAAATAATGGGGAAAACTAATAAAATGGCTAATGCTATCATTCCAAACCTCTTTATCACCTCTTATATTTTTGTATTTATTGTGTCTATTGCATATATTTATGTACAATGATTAAGTTTATGCTTAATTTTCAAGTTATATTTAAAATAATTTATTGTAATTTTAGATAATAAAAATATTAAAAGTAATGGTTGAATTTAATGAAGTAGAAATAAAATGGTAGTGGTATTTCTTAAAATGATGAAGAATTAAATATTTTTCATTTACCCAACGTCTCAAAATGGATTCTTTATATATATATTGTAATATGCTCTTTTTGAGTAAATAGTATATTTTGATGTATAAAGGGTTTTTAATATGTTTTTATTTTATGTATCATTTTAATATTGTTCATTTGTTTTGTTGAACCAAAAAGCAAGCTAACCAATTTTCATTGTCTATAATAAATTTGTGATTCAAAACAAAACCAAGATGGCGGTACGTATCCTTCAAAAAGTCCGTTGAATCAAGGCCATGTTAAGCAGATTCAAATATCATCAAAATTATTTTAACACCTCCCATCATAGTTGAAAATACAGCAAATTTAAGAAAAATAGAAGTCAAGAAATAGTGCTAAAGAATAATATTCAGAAAGTAAATCATTTGCAAAAATCCCTAACTTTTGTGCGACAATCGATGTTTACATGGAACATCGAGACAGGTTTTGGTTTTTGGAAGGATTTGTTGTTTGGGCGCGATTGGGAAATGATGTTTCCAGGATGAGGAGGGCCTCATCAATTCTGTTCAGCAACGATGAACATCTTGAAAAAGGAAGACAACCAAGAGTCACCCAAGAAGAATAAGGGACTTTTTGTTTGGTTCGCCTAACAACACACTTCGGTGGATGAGAAGTAACTAAAATACTGTAGGAGGACCAATACTTTGTTTTGTTAGTTTTTGTTTACTGAGTGATTGTCAGCAGTCAGTGTTAGTTAATTGAGGAAATCATTAAAAGAAGAGTCTATGAAATTGGTTAGTTTTGTTATAACTAAATTTAAATACATATGTAAAAGAGATGTTAATTTAATTAAGTGTTAATAGTAAAAGTGTTTGTTTTTGATTGCTTAGAAACTCGCCCTGAGATTAAGAGTCTATTATATTATAAAATTTAAATAAAATTCTACTATCTATTTAATTTTAAAGTTTTCAATTTGAACCCAAGCTATCTTTTAGATATGAGAATTGAGTTTAAAAATATCAAATTTCAATTTATTTAAATTAATAATTTTTAAATTATTATAATATATATATATGTGTGTGTGTGTGTGTGTGTGTGAAATGGGCTGAGGTCTGCTCCGCCTTGGCGAAATTCTGCCTACGCTCATGCTTAGCATATTCACTTCTTCCTATCAGATAAATATCAAAATAAATACAATTGAGTCTCCAAATATCAATGCTATTGGACAGACAAGGTCAATCTGCATTTCACATATCTGTTTTTAATATTAATCCCACTATTATGGCTTAGCTTTCCGAGTAACTCACATTTTTATTCAGTGATACAAGGAAGAAATGAAATTCAAGAACATTAAATCACAAGCAAAGCTATACCCAGCTACACAGTGGGATAAAGATTAAAAATAGGTCTGTAAAATACATATTAGCTATACAATATTATCGATATAATAGTTTAAAATTAAGAGGCATAAATATCAATTGTAAAAATAACTCTCCATGGATTTAGGATATTTTAGTACTAAATATAATCATTGATTTTTTAAAAACGTGATCATAACTAATAACTTTAAATTCATATTGTAAAAGGATTGTGATATTTCCCCTTACTATATATTTCATATAAAGGTAAATGAAATTATAACTGTATCAAGATTTTATCAAAGACAAGGTGATATAAATGAAATTTTTAGAAACAATAAGCATGTAGTAGTTAGTGCCATTTTTTATTTTTAGATTTCAAAGGCAATAACTGGTAAACATATTTTTTTGTGCAACTATGTTATTCTTTTTATCCCAGAATTTTTTTTTCTATTCCTATACACAGCAAGTTTCTCACTTAAAATTACATTCTTGGATATATGTAGTAACGTCTAAGATTTATTGCTACATATATAATATATTAATTAGTCATTAAATAGTAATAAATATATTTAATGAGAATATTAATAAATTTGTATACTTAATTTGTTCAGTTATATAATCAGTTGATTGTAGGAATGGTCATTTTTGAAAACATTAAAAGATAATGATTGAAAGATGATTACAGGTTTTTTTTAGGAAACCATTAACCATGAGCAGTTAAAGTACAATCATAAAACATTAAGCTGCCTTTGGTGATACATACCTATTTTGGACATACGATTTCGAAATAATTCATTGGTTTGAACTTTAGTAAGATGAAATGAAAATGAAAAAAAAAAGAAAGATGGAGGGAAAGAAAATTACAAACGTTCTAGAACATTCTATTCACTATGCAGTGCTACCAATATTAAATGATGAAAAAAAAATAGTAATCAAAATAACAATTATTTACAAAAATGAATGAATTGTACGAAATTCATTTAATATCATCTTATTCAGTGTGCACTTCCCAGTGTCTAATACAATTATATCAGATTTTAAAGAAAAACACATATGTATAAATTTGGAGTTACAACTTATTATAATACACTAGTTTTTCATTAAACCATAAGTAAATAAACGCCCCGAAAAAAACATCAAGATAAATACCAAAATAAAATAATATTTAATACTTTAGCGAAATATGATATGAAATCTTTGAAACAACTGTTACACTTTTATTTCAAAATAGGTACTGATAAAGAGGATTGAGTTGATTTAAAATAACCAGTAACATTACTTTTCAGTTTATAAAAGAAACGATACTTTTTATTAGGATAAAAAATTACTGTAAAACGTTCCGTTGGTTTCAGGGAAGTGACTAATTCAATTAATATAATTGTAGCTTTAACTGACAGTTTCATAGTTTTTTAACAGCGTTTCTACCTAATTTTTTTTTTTTAATTTCCCTTTTGATCGGTCTAATTTCCCCTCAACCGGGTCTAAATATTATTAAATCTTCCCCTCCCACATAAATACATACATAAACATATATATACGGTACATTATATTTCATAAATATAATTGTATATTAAATGTATATATTAACGTTTTATGTAATAAATGGAGTTACCAAGTCATGACATTTTGTTTGTATAATATTGTTACCTGACTATGTCCGACAACGGCTTAAGCAGAGGTATCACGTGATGTTTGTATATCAGTCATGTGTGCGCAGAAAGTTATAAACTAAAAACCAAGAGTTGAGTATAAATGAAATTTAAATATCACAAACAACGGGTTTGTATCCATCAACTCCTTCAACCCCCCTCTCTCCCTCACCATGTTCAAATAATAGTAAAATATATAAAGATAAAAATTTAAACACTTACAGAGGTATCACCTATAGTCTTCTTTCTCCATGTTCAGGAATATTCGAGTCCCACTATACTTTACATATTTATAATTACAGTTTAGAAACAACAAAACTAAACTAAATCATTTAAAATTAAAAAATAACTCGAATTAAATCGAATTACACCTACAATAAATCATGTAATTATGATTAAAATAAATCAAAACGTATATATATTTATAAAAGAATAAAAGAACAAATAATTAACACTGGTGCAATATTTAAAAAACATCCGACACTGTTACCTAGAGGGTATTGGAAGACAGACTGATGTAATTGTGTATACAAGGAATACTCGATGTAATTGAGTTATAGCAGAATTCGCGCCTTCCTATTCCCCCACTACTGAAACTGATTTTAGATCTTTTTTAAACTCAAAACATACAAATGCTCCAGATCATTTACTGGTTTCGATCCATTTCTAATGGAATAATATTTTCATTAAATATATATATATTCGCGAACAGCTCTATGTTACTACATACATATATTAAAAATAGTAATTTTACACTAAGTATTTTGTACATATATATTGTAATTCAATTAAACAAAAATATATATAAGCAATTATTTATATTCCATAAAACCCTATTTTTGTAGACTATACATCTTTACAAGCGCTAACAAAAGTACTGATTTTTAATTGTTATTGGAGAAATTAAAAAAAAAAAAATCTAAAATAACATAGAAAAAGTTTTAATAAACATTCAAACTAATAATCATTTAAAATCAGAACGATTCTAATAAACACCAAAGATTAATGTGTATCCATAATGGCGAAATCTTAATTTTAATGATATATTCTCCTTATTCTTGGACCCAATCAAACTTTGCTTATTATTGTAGATGACATTTTTGTTCAATTTTTTTTTTTTTTCAAATTAAATAAAATAAGGCTACAATTTTAAATAAGATCGAACCCAAATGGAAATTGCTAAAATTTACTTGGAGGGCAGGGAGCAAAATCTTATTGTTTCATAATTATTTAGGTGAAATATATCTTCTAAAAATGATCACCTAAATAATTATGAAAATTTCCTATAAGTATGAAATATTTGAATTTTACAAACACTATTGGATTTAAACTTTTCACACAGCGGTTGTGAATGTTTGATTTTTTATTTATTTCTAAACAGTGTTATATCTCTGAAATCCCAATTCCCAAATCCCTTCTGAGGTATACAAGTAGGTTTTCAAATCTTCTAACTTTTTGAAGCGACGCTTCTGAGATCAACAATATGTAACCTTCGTTAAATTATTTGCATTCTAACTAAATTTGAATTATTTATATAAACAATAACTAAGCTTTTAAACCGTTTATTATATTATATTTATAAAGTATATTGTAAAAAGAACAGTTAAAAGTAGATTTTTATAACTAAACAAAAAAAAAGAAAATAGGATTACCATGTATTATTTCAAATCAATTACATCAGAGAGATGTAATAGCTTTTCTTTTATAATTCACTGATCCGCCTTGTTCTTTAAAAGAGGCATATTTTGCAACGAAATAAAAACAATTCATTCATCGAGCACTAAAGGAACTTAATTAAACCAACAATATGGCATTAATTACACTTTTCATACATTTAAAATAAATATTAACTACTCAATACAAAACCGAACCGCTTCGTTTTTAATATAATTGTGTTATGGCAAATTTGTCTTGTTGAAGCAGAGCGAGATGCTAACTTGATCATACAAATTATGAAATCTGATTATTGGGAAAAAAATTGAATTACTCATTCTAAATAATTTTTTATAACTCCAGGCATGCTCTTTGTTTTCATTTATTTTCTATTATTATTTTATTACATTTATAATTCTTAATATTATTATTTATTTGTAAATTGAATAATTGCAAACGATCATGAAAATTTTCACTCTAATTAAATAAAATTTCTGTATTATTTATGATTAGGATAGATAAATATAAACGTAGACATTATCTATATAAAATAGCATTAATCATTGCAATTCTGTGAATATATAATACTTTCATATATATTGCTTGTTTCAATATAGATATTTTAATTTTTAAATGATATTTCAAATTATTGAAGCATAAATGTATGATAATGTTATAGAGTTTAATAAAAAAAATAAATATATTATTTGATCTGTTTTCAAAGTTAAAGTTTTTATATATTTTTTTAAAATAAATAAGTTTTGATTTTTCAATGTTTTCTATAATAGAAAGACTATTTTGTGACAATAGTTTATTACGAAATACTGTTAACAATTGGAATTTTGAAGAAGATGGCTACCATTGTTTTAGCATATTTATTTTCTTAGCTTATATTAAATAAAGCTAAGAAAATAAAACAATCTAAAAAAAAAAAAAATTAAAATAAAAAGGAAGATGGTCTTGATAAGTTCAAAGATAAACGCAAATACTCGTATAACTATTTATTATTATAATAATAATTCCTTTTTATTACTACACTCGGTCAATCTTCCATCGATCTTTCAAAAAAATAAATATAATAAAACAAATGAATTTAAATAATGTAAATTACAAGAAGACATATCAAATATTGCATCCCCCCCCCCTGCTTACTTTATGGCTTAATAATTATAAATTTTAAGCTTTGCCTTGAGTCTTAAGCCTTTCAAAGTTTTGTTTTGATGGGAAACAACATACAAATAAAATGTGCAGTACGCTCATCACAACTTTCACTTACCACCCAACATAAGTCCCCAAGTTTAGTGTAGATTGATAGGATCGCGTTGAAGTTTTCGCTATTTGTGTTATTTTCGAAAAAAAAAAAAAAAAAAAAGACATAAATATCAGGAAATACGAAAATTATGAACAAAAGTATTGTTTGCTATTCATTCATATTTTAGGGTTTCCTGAGGTTTAAATGACTGAATGAATGAGATGCTGCCTCATCTCCCTAAGGTATACGAAAAGATCATCCTGAATTACCTTCGGGAATCCTGTGATAAACACTCCGTTATCCCTTACGAGCAGACTGGCTTTCAGGCTCACATGGGTACAGAACACCACCTGATAAGGTTCCGGAATGAGGTGAACTCCAGCTTCAATCGGAACCATGCTACGGTCATGGTCTCCATAGACTGCACAAAGGAATTCGATTCTGTGTCTCACGGCATTTTATGTCTTAAGCTCATAGACCTCGAATGTCCAGAGCAACTCTAAGGTATCATAGCATCGTTCCTCGACAACAGGACTATCTATGAGCGGGTTCGAGATGAGCTTTCCCGTTCCATTTCACTGACATGCGGAGTGCCACAGGAGGCAATTCTATCGCCAGTGCTCTTTTCAATCTATATCGCTGACGTTATTGGTGAAAACTACAAATTAGCTGACGACATCGCCATTTACAGCAGCAGTATGCAAATAAAATCCCCAAACATGCACAGCGGGTCGGAGCAGTCTGCAAGGAGATTGTTCAACAACTGGGTAATTTAAACATCACCATGAACCCAGCTAGGACAGACTGTGTCGTGTTCGCTCAGCAACAACACAAGCGATAGACTCTCCCGAAGTCGCTTAAGTTGGACGACACTATCATCTCCCCTTTCAACTCATAGTATATCTGGTTGTGAATCTGGACCGCCATCTCAAGTTTTCCACCCACCTCTATCAGAAAACGAGAACTTTAAGAAGGTGGTCTTACAGACTGAACCACCTCCTCACAACACCAGCGCTCTCTCTGCGGCTTAAACTGCAGGTCTACAAGAGCATCCTGAGGCCAGTCTACTTGGGGCACCACTCTCCGATGGCACGCAGCACCACATTCAGGGGTTCCAGGACATGATGCTCCGGAGGATGGTCCGTACTACATCGTGGAAGAAGAAGCCTCCGGAACTACACCAAATCCTCGATCTGCCCACAGTACCAGAGTTCATTGGTCGGATGCATGTCAAGTTCTTTGACTCCCTCAAATCTCTTACCAATCCACTCTTTCAATCACTGACACCAGCCCCCCTCTTGTGCGCTGGCAGGACCTACATCCCCGTAACCAATGAGAAACCCACCAGTGAAAGAGACACTTATTTAGTTTTTAGTTTGTAGCGTAAATTCAGCAAACGAAGTGCGCCCCAGCACCTCTTATATTAAAGCATTTATGTAAAATAAAAAATACAATATTTCAATCTGTCCTTAGAATGGAGCACTGCTCCAGTTAAAGAACTAATATTTAAAACAAATGTGTCGAGGTTGTCTGGTCTTAGGGGGTTTTTCAGCCTGATATCCACTTTACAGAAGGCCCACGACAAGGCATATTCAATATTAGGTAAGAAAGGAAGGGCCGTGCCAGGGGATGAGCCCTGGACACTGACGTAGGTAGAGGAGGTATAGAGAGTCTAGGCCATCGTCTAGGGTGATCATACTAAAAAACAACTGTTGTGAGAATAGGCAATGAACTTCTCTATCTCAAGTAGAGTGTACGCCACCAGTGCTATGACTAGACCTGGAAAAGGCTTGATTCAACGGATCAGCCCGGTGGCGATTAAAGGGCTCATGTGATTGGTTATCACTGAGGATTCACTCTTTTAACTCTACTTGAGATAGTTCCGTAGACTCTTTTTGCTCAATCTTTTTTTATTTTATAAATAACATTATTACACATTACATATTAACATATATACAAGTTAGCTGTATATATAGCCTGTAAATAATAATAGAAACTTTGTACTAGTAGGATTAAGTATCTTTACGTTTATCAACAACCTGTCCTTATATGTACCAGAGAAGTCTGATAATAAAGTCAGTTTTTCAGTACCCGTGTGTCGTTACTCTGCCCGAATTCCTTTTATTTTTAAGTTATATTGTCAGTCTAACCGTAAGTGGTGCCGAAACCCGGGACGGAAATTTTCGAATTTCTGTCACGTACGAATACTATCGGGAACCCCGGAGTGGAGATTAGACAGATTCACTTAAAGCAGAGGTTACTAGACACATAGAAATTATAATGGTGAATCCAGCTGAAGAACTGAAAGAATTAGAATACCAGTTGGCTCAGTCGACCGTCGAGCGACAGAAGCTGGAAGCCGAACTGTCGAAAGCGACGGAAAACACGCAGATCGAGCTACTTAAGATAAGAACGCAAAGTTCGGCGTTCATACATGAAGTGATCGCTGGAACCCTTTACGGGGACAGGAGACAATCTTAGTCCGTCCGCTACATTTCGGCAACTAAGATTGTAACCTAATCCTAGACGGTTACACTGGTCCGTCCGCTTCGACTCGGCAACCAGTGTACTTTCCCGTCTCTCCCCGGGTCTAGTCCGTCCGCTTCATCTCGGCAACTAGAACTGTTCCTCTACCTCAGACTCTCTCACCTATACCTCCTCTACCTACGTCAGTGTCCGGTCCCTGGCACTGCCTTTCCTTTCTTACCTAATATTGAATACGCCTTGTCGTGGGGCTTCTGTAAAGTGGATATTAGGCTGGAGAACCGCCTAAGACCAGACAACCCCGACAAGTGGTAATCCCGACGTGATCCAAGCCGTCGAAGATAAGCCCGACGAGATCCAGAGGAAGATTAACTTCAGGAGGAACAAGAAATAACTAGAGAGATGACAGGAGATTCAGAGACGGAAATTGAAGAGACGAAAGGACAGAGAAGGGATTCTCAGGGGATCGATGCATATCAAGGCCCAGTATCAAGAATACCACGGTTCTGGAGGAACAACCCCGTGCTATGGTTCGCCACCTGCGAGGCCGTATTCTCAACTTCAAAGGTCACATCGAGCACCATAAAATTCCAACTTCTGATCCTGAATATAGATCAGGATGTATTAATACAAGTGCAAGACCTTATTACGGATCCTCTTAAGCAGACGTATGAATATTTGAAGGCCAGGCTACTACACACCTACGGAGAATCAGAAAACCTGAGAATAAAAAACTATTAGACCAAACCCCGTCGCAGTTACTACGAAGGATGCAGCAACTAGCTGGAGACTGCGTGAACGCAGAGTTCATCAGGACATTATGGCTGAAAAACCTGCCCACAAGGTTCCAACCAATATTGGCCGCCTCAGAACACACAGATGTGGGGAAATTGGCTGCTATAGCAGACAAAATCCATGAAGTATTTGCGCCGACTGAAGCCTACACCATCACCCGACCGGCCACTTCAAGACAGACAGTGGATAAGCCATCGTATAATTATACAGAAGACCTAAGGGAACTTCTGCAGGACAAAGACAGAATACTTGGCATCTTAGGATCAAAAAGCGCAGCCGAAGCATAAGCCGAGGACGGAATGGCGCACGCTCAAGATCCAAATCCCATCCGAGCGGTATTTGGTACTACCATCGACGTTTTCAAGAAAAGTCTTTTAAGTGCACGAAACCGTGTAAATGGGAAGCGCAGAGCACTGAGCCAAATTTAAACTCCGACCAGTGAAAGTTGTGGCGGAAACTTTCACTCCGCACCCACACCGCCGCCTTTTCGTCAAAGATCGAATAATGGGCCAGCCTTTCCTGATAGACACAGGAGCTTCAATTTCACTGCTACCAGTCCCTAAGAGACGGCGCAGGAACCCATCGGACTTCACGCTGGTAGCTGCTAACAATTCCTCGATAGCCACTTATGGCGAAGCAACCAGAGATGTGGACCTAGGATTTAAGAAACCCCTTCGCTGGACCTTCATACTAGCAGACGTAGGCAAAGCGATCTTAGGTACGGATTTCCTCTACTGGAATCAACTCAAAGTAGACCTGAGAAACAGGAGGTTAATCAATGAGCTTACAGGCCAGAGGATGACAGGGAATATTTCAGAAGAAGAAATACCAGTATACCCAGTAGCACCCACGAATCAGAGATATGCAAAGATCCTGAATGAATTTCCCACTATAACTAAGATCACACCGATACGTGGACCACCCAGCGGAGTTGTCGAACACTACATAGAGACAAAAGGTCGACTAGTTACAGCAAAATGCCGACGCCTACCGCCCGGAACATACCAGGAAGCGAAGAAGGAGATCTAGAACCTAATAAAAGAAGGTATTTGTCGCCCTTCAAAGAGTCCCTGGTCAAGTCCACTACACGTGGTGAAGAAAGCAGATGGAAGCCTAAGATTATGTGGCGATTATAGGGCGCTAAATAAGCAAACAATTCCTGACCAGTACGGAATGCTAAACCTTCGGAACTTCACGATGGAACTGTATGGGAAGAAAATATTTTCCAAGATTGACCTACGCCGCGCCTACTACCATATACCGGTCCCAGAAAAAGACCAAGAGAAGACGGCCATTATAGCACCGTTTGGCCTAATAGAGTATAACAGAATGAATTTTGGCCTTAGGAACGCAGGACAAAGCTTCCAGAGATTCGTCGACGATAAATTTCGCGACCTGACCTATTTATACAAATTCCTGGATGATTTTCTGATTGCGTCTGATAACGAAGACCAACACGAAACCCATCTGCGGGAAGTCCTACATAGACTGGACAAATATGGTACCGCTGTAAATCCGGCGCGATACGCTTTCAAGAATAGAAGAGATCCAAATGCCTGACGACTTCGTCGCACTCTCAGAGGCACAGGAAAAGGAAGAAGAAATCCAACGTATAAAGAACCAGCCTGACTTAAAATTCAAAAGCATAGAAATGCCAGGCACGGATAGGTCTATTCTTTGCGAAACATCACTTAGCAAGGCCAGACCTTATCGACCAACTGAATTTAGGGGACCTGCGTTTGATAAGATTCACAACCTCAGCCACCCCAGTATCAACACTACAAGAAAATTATAACACAACGCAATTCTTCTTTATTGCTTCGAATGCTTCAGTTGTCCTCATATCCCACTCAATCGGTGTTGAATCTTTTTTTTGTTTTCCGTGAGTTAGCTCGTTGAGGGGCTGCTGTATGCTAGCCGCATTCGGTAGACAGGGCATGTAGAAATTCACCATTCCCAGAAAGCGACGGAGCTGGCGAAGGTTTTTTGGTAGCGGGTAGTCTAATATTGTTTTCACTCTATTGTCCAGTGGCGTTATGCCTGTTTGGGTCAGGTGATATCCTAGTAATTCTAATTCGGTTACTCCGAAAATACATTTGGCCGGATTTACAGCGGTACCATATTTGTCCAGTCTCTGTAGGACTTCCCGCAGATGTTTCGTGTTGGTCTTCGTTATCAGACGCAATAAGAAAATCATCCAGGAATTTGTATAAATAGGTCAGGTCGCGAAATTTATCGTCGACGAATCTCTGGAAGCTTTGTCCTGCGTTCCTAAGGCCAAAATTCATTCCGTTATACTCTATTAGGCCAAACGGTGCTATAATGGCCGTCTTCTCTCGGTCTTTTTCTGGGACGGTATATGGTAGTAGGCGCGGCGGTGTGGGTGCGGAGTGAAAGTTTCTGCCACAACTTTCACTGGTCGGAGTTTAAATTTGGCTCAGTGCTCTTCGCTTCCCATTTACTCGGTTTCGTGCACTTAAAAGACTTTTCTTGAAAGCGTCGATGGTGCACACCAATGCATTGCATTCTGACCCCAGTAATCCTCATAACTATGATCCAAATTTTCTAATATTATCAGAACTTTTCTCACCATCATAAATCTCCAAACCAATCTTTTTAAAGCTCTAATCAATATCCTACAATCTTTCCTTTATTAAATTGAATTTAGTCAAATTACTTTTTGTTGATAACAAGTAAGGTTGGTAACAAGGACACTTGTCATTGACCAGCTTCTCATTCTTAACTTGTATAATGTACTCTTGCCTCGTTTCCTCGAGTAAGGAAGATTACTGGTATTAGGAGGTCTCAGTTAGAAGTAAATGTACATTATAGTGTTAAGGGATTTTTGTGTTGTTTTTTTTCTCCCATGAGGTTACATATTTTGGTATTCTTGCAGGTGTTTTATCTTAATTCATCCCTGAACATAAGGTTTGAATCTGAGTTTTTAAATTATTATACCTTATTACTCAAAGATATTAGATTGTGACATTAACATAAAACAAAAAAATCTTCTAGAAGTTAGTGCATGTAAAAAAAAAGAAAAAAATGCAATGGAAATTTTCTTTCAATATGTTGACTGCTGACTACGAGATAAATTGTAGTTAGTATTTTTATTAAAGACTTCTACTAGAAGTTATCTTATAATCACTCATTCTAGCCATATCATTGGGTAATTGAAGATGTCTGATCTGTATGTACATGACTTAAATAATATTCCCATGTAGTTCATGTAGCACCCTGTTGTTCATATTTTACATCTTGTTACAGCCATTAGAGACCCTAATATTGCTCTGATAATTGTTCATTCAAACGTAAGCAACCTGTTCCAATCAGTTTTTGTTATCACCAAGCTTCTTCCTCTCAGACCAGTTAGAGGAAAAGCTGGATACTTACTCAATTTTGAAATGCTCATCCTCAAAGACTCCTCCTAGGTTGTCATCTTCTCTGATTCAAGCATATTTAGTTATGGTATTACTTACCACCAAGTCTGTCCTACTACCAGCTGCATCTAGGCTAAGGAATAGTTCTCTAAGCATTCTCTCTGATCAGCTAAGTCCAAATTGTCGAGTCCCAATTAGCTGAACTAAATAATCATAAATGGTGCCTCCCACCTGAATTGCTGAGTTTCTTACAGCATTTTTCTTGGTAAAGCTAAAAAAAATGAGAATAATAAAATTAATCCCCTCTAATCTTCATAAATCTTTGAAAAGACAAGACTGCTGACTTCTCCTTCCCCATTAGATTTATATTTTCATACAATGCAGTTACTAAAAAATAATTATTAATATTATATAAATAACAAAAGTATACATTTAAATTATTTTTATTAGATTTTTTTTTTTATTTCATGTTCTTATGTGTTTTTTTTTTTAAATTTAGGTGTAGACATCTTCCAAAAAACCATCAAAATCAGGGGTATAAAATCAAGGTTAGGAATCAGGGATACCACAGGAAAACATAACTTCAAATTAGAAAGGGTACTCTACTACAGGAATGCTGAGGGGGTGTTATTAGTTTATGATATCACTAGCTCCAAATCTTACGAGAATATAATAAAATTGTATATTGAAGTTTCTGTATATGTCAATGCCTTCGCAGTATTCCTGTTGGTAGGGAATAAGAGGTATGATAATAGATAGTAATTATTATTAATATTTTATTTTAAATAGTATGTCTTTTATTGATTTACTGACGAACATTTATCTACATAATAAGATAATATAAATTGAAATTTTTTTTTCCTACACCAAAGGAGGCATTTCTGCCATTTTGTTTCCAACAGCCCAGTATACTTTAGCTTTGTTCATGTAACTCCTGTCCATAATTAAATCCGCCGTTGCTGCACATGTAAATATGTGATCGCCGGTCATCTCACCATCTCCACACAGGACGCAGTCTGAAGACTCAGCCACTCCTATTCTCTTCAGGTGGTGCTGCAAATAGTCATGTCCAGTGGCTAACCTGAAGCATGCCACTGCCACCGCTCTTGGTAAAGTCAATGGAGGGTGCCTCTTAGGGTCTAGCAATGCCGTCCAGTACTTGCCCCCACATTCTCCTCTACTCCTTTCCTCTGCTCTTTCAGTGATAGTGCTTTAGGCCACTTCTTTCACCATGTCCATGGTGATAGGAAGAAGCAGTTGTGGTTGGCTAGCCCCTAATCATGCAAGTTGATCCGTCTCCTCATTCCCATGTATATCGCAATGGGCTGCATTTCATTGCATTACCAATACTTACTCTATAGTTTTCCGGCATGCAAGAATTCTAGGATTAGCCGAGGGATCTTACAATATTTTAAAGTTATAATAAAATTTATAACAATTTATTTAATAGTAGTTATAACGATTTACTCAACTCTATTATTCCACAGTTTTCCAACGACATCATTTTTATTAAAAAATATGTTGACAACCTCCTCTTAATACTGGATCCTAATAAAATCACCGACATCTTATTTTCTTTCAATTCCTACCACCCACACTTACGTTTTACAGTTGAATCAGAAACAAACAATTCACTACCATTTCTTGACCTCCTCATCATAAAAAAACACCAATAACACTATATCCACCAATTGTTACATAAAACCTACTTACTCTGGAGGACTTCTAAATTATCACTCCCAACATCCTTACCATCAAAAACTAAACACAGCCAAAAATCTTATTCATCGTTGTTTTTCTCTCTCTGATTCCAAATTTCATGATAATAACTATCTCCATATTAAACAAATCCTCTTAAACAACAATTTTGCTCATAAAATCATCAACAAGCTCATTTACAATTATAAAAATTGTACCCCCTCTACACGTAATTCACCTCTATATCCTTATACAGATCATTACCTTACATCCCTTTTCTTTCAGATAACATCCATAAACACTTGCATTCTTCTATCCCAAACCTCCGCCTCGCCTTCAAAGCTCATAACAAATTTTCTTTTATTTACTCCCATCTTAGAGATCCCATTCCTCCTCAATACCGTTCTCACATTGTGTACCGTATCCCTTGTTCTATTCCTAATTATAATGCATCTTATATTGATGAAACAAAAAATGTACTCAAAGACCGCATAACCCAACATAAGTATTCCATATCTTCCCGTAACTTCAATGCTTCTAAATTATCTGAACATAATTTAATTTTCAACCACTCTTTCGATTTTGATAATACTTCCATTTTAGCCACCGTTCCTAACCATGATAAGCGACTACTATCCAAAAGTATTTTTATACAGTTAGAGTCTTCCCCCGTTAATCACAAAACTGACAAACAAAACCTATCCCTAGCCTATTCCCATATTATTAATTTATTAAAACTCCAGTAATCTTTTTTAATATATATTTTTTTAAATTATCCGTTTTTACATACCCAGTACACATTTATACATTTTAATATCTTTTGGCTCTCATAATTTTACATTTAAATCTTTTTTTTATCTCAACATTCGTTTTTTGACCGTTGGAGTTCCGTTTGTCTAACGTCATTGTCGACCTGCACTCTAACGACTATTCCTGGAATTTCAAACAGTTTAGCAGAGATCTCTGCCTATAACTGTAAGTTATTTTTTTTCTCTTATCTTATCTCTTATTTCCTATTCTCCATATTTCTTCTTATTTTCTATAACATTGTTTTTACATACTCCCCATTAATATATCCGTTTTTATACACCCTTTATATATTGATACATTTTATTACTTTTTGGGCTCCCATTATTTTACATTTTACACCTTTTTATGTTGGTTTTTTTCTTTTTCTGTTTTTACTCTCACATTGACTATTTTATCTCTATGATCTTTTGACCTTTATATTTCTATTTATATAACGTCTTTTGCCTAACTGCACTCTAGTGGTTTTTCAACAATGTAGCCTGGATTCTCCTCCTATAACCTTACTCTCGCATTTCTTACTTTCTTCATTCCCCTTTCTCCATTTATTTCTTCTTATCCCCTGTTCTTTCCTAATTTCTTTAACTAATTCTTTATAGATTCTTTCCACTGTATCATTTATTTGTTGCTCACATTTATATGTATATAAATAATAATGTAATCAATCTACTACTGTCTTGTCCATTGTTAGTAATCAACTAATTTATATTATCATTCCATTATTGTGTATATTTCCAAATTTTTAGTCTATTATTTATTTTATTTTATATATTTGTATTTACTTATTTTTATTATTTTATATATATAGTTTTATCTATTTTATTTTTATTTATATAATTTTTTTCCTCTCTAAATGATGGTTGTTGTCTTTTTGTTTTTATAGCCCTGATGAAGACTTGAAAATCAGGTCGAAACGTCGGCATAAATTTTTTTTTTATTTATGTTGTTTCTTTGCTGACCGCACCCCCTGACCATCTTCTCCAATCAGTAATCTATGGTCAACTATATACACCTCATTATAATAAAATATTATTATAAAGTTCAGAGTAGGTTTGTCAGGACCTAATTGTGTGAATATGCTGATTTATTGAAAACATATATAACTCAAAATATTATTATAAAGTTCAGGCCTAGGCTTGTGATAATGGATTTTGTTGTCTCAATAAATGTTAGTTGCGTTTTTAGTCGCCTAGTATTACCAACAGTGCTGGCCCAGTAATCACTGCCAAGTCAAATCACTGGTTCAAAGAATGAAGATGTTTTTAATAGTAGCATAAATATTTTCAGCATTTAGGATTTTTCTATAAAATACATTTCTAGTTTATAATTGAAATTATAATATAGATATAATTTTAGAATATCCTTTAGTCCTTGGTCAACATTATTTTGGATCAAGGCTCACTGAATTTAATTAGGAAAATTGTCATTTTTAGAAAAATTAGCTTATGCATAAGAACAATATACACAATATGATTTATAAATATTTGTACTTTATACAATATGACCATATACACAAATTATGTAAAACATAGATAAGCTATGTTAAAAATAAAACTTTCTTTTACACAGGGATCTAGAAATCAAGCGAACAGTTGAGGAAAAAAAAACCAAAAGGTTCGCCAAATCACATGGCTTCATGTTCATGGAGACATCAGCTTCTGAGAATACAAATATTGATGCATTGTTTCAACTACTTATAGAGGAAATATATAATCGAGATATTGGACGAATCCATATATTAGAAAATGAGGTATTATTTCCTAGGGATTCATTATTTTGTTGATGAATGTATTTATCTACAATTATTAAATATTGATTATCATATTGGAATAGTAAACATTATGTTAAGGACATTGGTTCAAAGAATGGAGATGTTTTCAATAGTAGCATAAGTATTTTCAGCATTTAGGATTTTTCTAAGAAATACATTTCTAGTTTTCTAATTTTACCCTTAGTTAAGTCGCTTAATTTCATTCAATCAGCATGACAACCCATTACTGAGTCCTCACCTCCTCAAGCAGCTTCTGATAGTTTAATTAGTCCTCTAATTCTATACTGTGAGCAGGTTCCTCGAACACTATTTGATCTGAAGTTTCTGACGGCCTTACCATCTTATGCCATTCATTCCTTCATCAACGAATTTTTCTGGGATCTCAAAGGGACTCATAATTGAAACAAGGACTGCCCAGAGCTTGACACCTCTATCAGGGTCATCAAGCAAGAGTTATAATTCTCTGTTTGAGCACCTAGTCCTTGTTTTCTTTAAATTTTCACTGGGTTAATACATATAAGGATTTTTTTGTCAAATGTTTCTAGAAGATCCATGTTTATGTAAGAACTGTTCTGATCAGTATCTTGTACAAACTTGTTTTTATTGCTGGTATTCGTAAAAATGGGGGAAATAAGTTCACCAATCGATGCAATTGGTCCTTTTGCTTATCCTAAGAACACCAATGGAAACCTATTTTTACTCCATATCGAACGTTCTGGTTTTCTAAATTAAATTCAGAAGGTCAGAGCTTTGTGTGGAGGCCAAGCTTTCAATCCTTTTGTTCTAGGATTGTATCAGTAGTCAAATCATATTTTAATAACTAACATATTTTTCCAAATGATGAAAAATTAACATTTTGTGAAGTTATTTTGGGAAGTATGGAGACTGCTAGTCCAGCATAGATAATTATAATAAACTACTTTATCATGAATTTAACTAACTTCAGGTTAAGTGCTAATAAATATCTATACCTCTGAGAGTTCTTAATTTATCAAATTTAATAGAAAACATAGAGAATGTATGAAAAACAGGAGCCTATCAGTGCCTGCTTTTCCTTTGAGGGGGCTACGTTTAGTGAATGTAAGTAGCAATTTCATATGGTCTACCTCAGCTGTTGTTTGTGAATGTGTCTCTAGCATTCAAGCTGCTCAGTACTCAGAAGATGCAAGCACTTAGGTTTTACTGGTCTTTAAGTTGAGCTCATGGCTTGTTTTCTGATTCCATGTGTAATTGCGTCCAGTTCAATTATACCTTCATTACAGCTTTTTGAGTGTTGAAGACAGCACCTGTATCATTAAACATGCTAATCTTTGTAGCTTTGTGTCACTGTAACAGCAACATTCAGGAACTGAGGTCTCATATTTTTTATGGGAAGCCAATAAACCATATGTATTACAGGCGCATAGGCTCTTTAGAGCTTTGACTGCTATTTTTCCATTATTGCTGTACCTATTCAATCTTTGATCCAGAGTTATCTACAGGTGATTTACTGCATTACAGGAATTAATTTGTGCTCCATTCAGACTAGGTGATCTGATTAAATTTGTTTTCTTAGTGAAGATTCATGTTTTTAACTTGAGGTTGAGAATTTTTTCCTTGTTTTTCCAAGCTTGAGTAAATCTTTCTAGTTGTTTTAGATAATAGGAGAGTTATCTGTTGCATAATATTCTGTGATAACAATGTAATATTTAAAGTTCCATTGTTATTATTTTTATATATATATATTTTTTGTATTGGACTTCCACTAAAGACCTATACAGCTGATAAAGCATTATTATGAAATTTGATAATTAGATGGTATAAGTATGTAGAGTGCATCATTGGTTAACTTTAAGGTTTAAGAAGCCACAGATAATTCTTGTTAATGTTTTAGTACTTTTCAGAGTACCCAAATAAAGAATGAATCAGATCTCCGTAATGTGAAACCTGAACCCAACCACCATCGAGTCAGGTCATTCTGGTGGGAAGGACTTTGTACATGGAAATGGAAATGAAGGTGGCTGTTGGGGATCCCATAATTAATTGGCTGTTGGTAATCCGGTAACTTCGGAAATTCAAAATTAATTGAAAATTTTACTAATTTTTTTTCTATTATAATTTTGAATTACTTAGTATTAATTAATAATGTTTTTAAGCATACTATAATTAGCTAACATTTAGGATTGTTCAGTATTAATTTAAAATGTTATAATTAATTATTTATCAATTTTAGTTTTAGGTATGTATGTGGTTTAGGACAACGTTGAGGCATTATATTTTGACATTTATTTAGTTAGTAAAAATTCTTAAAATATTTCTTATAAATGTACAAAATAATGCCTGAGCATTGTGATACCTACCACTAGAAAAAAGGTAACGAGACCACTGGCAATACCTCCTGAGTGGTCATGGAAATCTGCCATTCATTATATATTTTAATAACTAAAATATAAACTCTAAAAATAAAATAATTTGTATGTATATAAATATTGTGGAGAAATTTTACATGTAGAGTTTATGAAAATATTAAAAATAGAAATTGTTACCATGAACAAAATACTGACATTTGTTTAGATATTAAAATTAAGATATAGAACTTATTGTATAAAATTACATCAATATAAGAAGTGAAAGAAAGGTGTAATTATTATACTGGTGCCGTGATTAAACATCAATTAAAATTATACGGTTAATTATTTGTAATTGTAAAAAAGGTGCCATACCACATTAATTTAATATTTAAGGATACCTTTAAAGCCTTATCAAATATCCTATTTCCAATCTTACAAAATTTATTTTCAAGTAAAATTATATTCTGGGTCAACTTTAAATTTAAATAATATGGGTCAATCCCTATAAATGTCTTATTAAAGCTGAAAAGCCTAATGAATTTATTTTTTATTTCCCCTGTAATGTAAGATTTCATTGGAGTAATTAATTCTGGCATACACTTATAATCATAATTTTGTGTACAAACTGTAAATTTTATT
>NW_027114318.1:0-7928 GCF_000696795.3 Halyomorpha halys | reverse complement strand
ATTTCTCATTTATTTCTAATTCAGAATTTTCATCAATTTCTAATTCACAATTTCCATTAATTTCTAATTCACAAACTTCATTAATTAAAATGGTTTCTGTAAGACAACTTTGTTTCAACTCCCTTTTATTTGATTCAATTTTGTTTCCTACATTTTGTTTTGATTTCTCATTTATTTCTAATTCAGAATTTTCATCAATTTTTAATTCACAATTTCCATTAATTTCTAATTCACCAAATTCATTAATTTCAAATTCGCAATTTTCATTAATTTCAAATTCGCAATTTTCATTAATTTCAAATTCACAATTTTCATTAATTTCTAATTTCTAATTTTTTTTAATTCCAAATTCAAAATGTCTAACTTTTTCATCAATATTTTCATCTAATAATTCCGAGTTATTTATTGTTAAATTAGTTTCAACCCCTTCAATTTTTTCATCTTCTTTATTTTCTAACTCCATTAATCTTACCCTGTTACCTCTTATTTATTAATGTTTCTTGGATTATTTCTCTGTAAAATCGAACATTATTATCCCCTTGACTTAAAGGTTCTATATCTCATTTACGTTTTGATTTGATTCTAAGTCCACTAACAGATTTTTTGGTTTATTTTCTTTCACAGTGCATTCAATCATTTTTTAAGATAATTCAGATATTTGCTGTATTACAGTAGTTTCCCTTAACCAACTTTTTTTTAACTCTATTTTATTTGATTCAATTTGGTTTCCTACATTTTGTTTTGATTTCTCATTTATTTCAAATTCAAAATTTTCATTAATTTCAAATTCACAATTTTCATTAATTTCTAATTCACAATTTCTATTAATTTCTAATTCACAATTTTCATTAATTTCAAATCCAAAATGTTTAACCTTTTCATCAATATTTTCATCCAATAATTCCCAATTATTTATTGTTAAATTAGTTTCAATCACTTCAATTTTTTCATCTACTTTATTTTCTAACCCCATAATTTCAACCCTGGAACTTTTACGGATCTCTATAATGGCTGTTTCAATTTTATCCAATAAATTTTGGAACATTTTTCCTCGCTTTTCAGTCTGTTCATCAAATTTTTTTCTTTGCTTTTAATTCTGTTCATCAAATTGTTTTCTTTGCTTTTCATTCTGTTTATCAAATTTTTCTTTGTTTTTCATTCTGTTCATCAAATCTTTTGTTTAATTTCTCTGTATTATCGTTTAGCCTCACCATAAGTTGTTGAAACATCGTTTTAACATAAAAATTATCATTATTTTCAACATTTGAATTGAAATCCGAATTAGATCCCACTAATTTATCATCATGGAGGCTATTTAAGAGAATCACATCATTAGGATCTCTACCTCCAGTTACCTGTACTTTATCCTCCATCATTTACTACTTAAGTTATAAAAAACCAACTCATTCAAATTTAACTCTTTTAAAAGCTGTGTCCTGATTGCCGTGACCTAATTTGTAAAGAATTAGGCCACACCTGTTGGGCAACAATTTATGTAATATTAAAAAATCATTTAAAATAAAATAAATTCAATTTTATTTAGTTTTTTACTTATTCTCATATCTTAGGCATAGCTTTGGTTCAAATGAAAAGCCTTATTATAAAACAGATAGGAGAATTTTATAACATGATTGACTCTTGATCTCAGGGCGAGTTTCTAGGCAATCAGAACACTTATCTTTAATAACACTTTTACTTAATTATTTGTTGAGCAACACTAACCAATTTATGTTTGGTCACAAACAAATCCTTGGTCCTCTAAAAGTTTCCACGCATCTCATTCACTGGTGTGTGTTGTTTGGCAATCCAAACAAACAGTCCCTTCTGTTTTTTTTTCTTGGGTGACTCTTCTAAGTCTTCTTTTTCAAGATGTCTGCCACTGAGAGTAGCTATGGGATCTTCAGGACATCCTGCCTCAAGGCGATGTCATCCATCTCCTAAGCAACGAATGATCAAAACCTAGCTCTCTTCCTTCCCCTTCTATAGGAGTTCATTCTCAACATCGATTGTTGCACTACGATTTTGAGTTTTTTCCTATGATTTCCTTTATGAATAATTTTCTTTAATGCTTATTCTTTCTTAACTTCTATTTTTTCTTAAATGTATTGTAATTTCAATTATGATGGGAAGTTAAAATAAAGTTTTTAAAATATTTGAATCTTCTCAACATGGCCACGATTCAACGATTTTTAGAAGGACACATGCCACCATCTTCTTTGTTTTGAATAACGATCTTTTCAACTCCATATTTGATTGATGAAAATTGGTTAGTTTGCTTTTAGGTTTAATACTACAAATAAACATGTTGAAATGATACATAACATAAAACATACTAAAAATCATTTATGTATAAAAAATAACTATTTACTCATAAAAGAGGATATTACAATATATAACATTAAAATATTCATCTATTCAACAAAACTAGGTTTATTAAAAATTAAAGAGTTCATAATGTTTTATTTTGAATATAAACTTATGTCTAATTAGTGACAATTATAACTACAATATAACTATTATAACCGACTATTTTTATAACATCTTATTCATAACTTTGTTCAATGAAGATATACCAATACTTCATTAAAACTTCTTCTTTTAAGTAATACTTTTTTTATTATAGGTACAATTTTCCTGGCATGTGAAGTACAAATAAACAAACTATGGTAAATAGCGCATTCGCGAATTTACCATAGTTCGCCCAACGTGTGGAGGCACCTTTGGGGATTAAAAAAAATAAATTCACCATCAACATATATTAATATATACATCATCCATGCTTGAAGTTTTGTATTGAATTTTATTTGATACATGAGTTTTATTAATATTAGATTTTGTTCTTTTTTACACTAAGGATTCACAGTTGATAACTAGGCCCCGAATACAATGGATAAGCGGGATTCTACAGAACTCATTCAAATATATTTGTGTTCTTGAATAGTATCATCAAGTATTACAGATTAGTCATGTTACGTAAAAAACTAAGTTATTTTTATAGATTCGTTAAAATGGTGTTTAAATTAATGAATTAATGAAATGGCAACTATCGCGCTATATTTATATCAGACTTGTTAAAATTTATAAACATATAAAAAATAAATTAATCTGTACCGCTACAACCTTAGGGTTAGGGGTGTAGTACTTTGTAAGGAAGTACTGTTACTAGATCAACAGTTGTGCAAGGAAGTGATTTGATCAAAATCGTCTGATTTTTATTGATTAATCTTTAGATAGATCACCATAGTTCTCATAGTATAAAGGATATTATGCCTGTGAGCAAACTCTTCAGCTTTTTCCTTTTGATTTGCAACAGCACTCATTATTATGTGTTGATTATCAGGCAAACAATTTAATACTTTGATAATATTGTGCCAGTACTTACCATTCCCAGCTTCAAAGCCATTTTATACTTTTTTGTCCAACTAAATTAGTATACAATCCAAAAGAAAAAAGTTGGAATATATTTTAAATAAATTTAAAAATTCTCATTGTTTACAATTGGTTTATTAATAAGTCAATTCCAATCAAAGTATAATATTACTTTAAGCAAAAATTTATCAAGATTTTCAAATTCAGAAAAGTTTACAGTACTTAAATTAAATCCCAAATTATTTAACTAAGTTTATATCAATACCTAGGGAATATTTGTTTACATGAAAATCTGGATGCAGCTTTTTATTGAGAGAATAGCAATTTACCAAAATGAGTGTTCTTATTTTTTTTTGTATTCTTCTCATTAATGATCAGATCAAAGTGATGAGAGGGAGGGATTATTTAGAGGCAACCAACCTATTCTAACCGTGGTAAGAGGATTAAGTTTTCATACTGTGGGACTGCCACGAAATAAGTCAATGCATCAGGCCTGATTCGAACTGGCACCACTGTTGTTTTGAGGTTGCTAAGAGTAGCTCCTCAAATCCCAGTTGGATACAAACGGTCCAGAATTTTATAAACTGTCACCAATTTTCATTCAGATAATTTACTTGTTTTCTCAAGGTTGATAAATAGCTCATCATAATAGTGCATCAGTTTATCTCATATTGTACTTTTATATATTTAATAGATCTTGGTTCTCTTGCGCTTTCCTTCTCCTGGGTATTCCTTAATGAGCAATTCCAGGCACCTCTATGAAACGGTGTTGCAATGCTCGAAACCAAAATCCAATAATGTGATTTCTGATAATTTAAAACACACTATACCAAAAATAAGACAGATTATTATTACAGAAACTGAAATTATTATCCAATGATGCAGAAAAAAAGAAAGTAAAAAAATTATACACATCATTAGACTACCACAAGAATGAATGCATATCCTAGCTTTATAAGCAAATAATGTACCAAGAAGTAAAGAATTTCGATAGATCTGTTGTAGAAATATTTAACTTCATAATCTCAATACAATGTAATGATATCATAATCACCTCAAGTGGCACAGTTTTGCACTATCATGACTACCATAGGGACTCAAATGTATCTCCTTGTATGGAGCCACCCCATAATTGTGGCGAAGCTCTTTAGTTAGGCCTTAGTAGCTTTGAAAAGACTGAATTTTATTATCATATGTAATTGTATATAGAATGTTGTAACAATGTGAAATATCAAATAAATTGTACCAATTATTAATAAAGTTATATGGATAAAAGTTCTGAATAAATTTAAATAGATATATTTGTTAAATGCTTTTTAATGTCAATATTTAATATGAATCCATTAGACTGAAGTTCAGATAAGTAATTGATAAACTTTCTCCTGTTCTAGGATGTTTTTACTTGTGTTATCAATAGGAGTTATTACTTGGTATTCTTACTCCTCCACATTGGTATCTTACTACTCATCCATAAAGTCTGATGAATGGTTATCTCCATTTGCACTGTCCAATTCTTTAACAATGTCCTCCGGTTGTGGTATTGTTAGTAGATGATCATTTTTACATTTATTTGTGAGGTACGACATGACTGTATTTGTACAGTAATAAAATACCTATGGAAGTTGAACACAGATGTCACATTTTAGACAACCTATAACTTGTTTCATACTTATTCCGAAACAACTCTAAGGATTTACTATCCTTCACTAGGAATAGGTTTATCACTAAAACTAATTAAGGTTAGGAACACAGCAATAAGAGTGATTGATAATATTAAGGTGAAAACCTGTTTTTCTTATTGCTATAGAATCGTTCAAATTCAGAAATTAGAATCATACCTGGAAAATCTTTATTTTCTATATATTGGAAGATCTTTTTTTTATTATATTATTTAGTTGTATTGTATCTTTAGATGCTCTTCAGTTTCATTGTATTCTTTTATTGTATATTACCTTATACTGTATATGTTATGTTGCACATAACTGACATAAGCTGTATAATCTTATTATTATTTCATTATATTTCTTTTTTCACTCAAGTATTGTATTTAATTATATTATACAAATTCTACAATTCTAGCATATAAACTGTTGCAGCCTCTACAATGCCCCAATAGCTAAAACTGTAATGAACAGATATTTTATTTTATATTTGTCATTTTCTTCTGTTATTTTGGCAAACTGTCATACTGTGTTGGATGAACTATCTGAATAAATAAAACATTGATTCAGTTTCCTAGGAATGTCACGAAAAATCCACATTCCACTCCAATTCACTTTTATCTTAGAAATGGTATCTTGTTTATTTGGAATATTAATTATTCATATCCCTTCCCATATTTGTTGTCATTAAAGTTGATTTTATGAAGTAATGACAATGATGAATGTTAAATCAGAATATTCACTGAAATGTCATTATCAACTTGAAACATTTGCTTTGTTTATTCTAGACAAATTCAATATAAAAAGAACTTTATTATAATGCATACACATAATCCATATTAACCTACCTTCTCCATATCACCTTATATCCCACCTATTTACTTTGACACCTTATATCCTTGATTCCTTATGAGGGTCAGGGACATCACTAGGGGAGTTGGGTTAGAGAGTGTCATTCCACCACAACCAAAAACTAGGGAAAAAATGGTGAGGGTAAGAGAGTCATTGAGGGGCCCAAAAGGCACTTCTTTAACACTAACTCAAATCATAACTAATATATTTTTCCAAATGATGAAAAATTATCATTTTGGGAAGTATCATGGAGACTGCTACTCCAGCTAAGATAATTATAATAAACTACTTTATTGTGAATTTAACTAACTTCAGGTTAAGTGCTAATAAATATCTGTACCTCTGAGAGTTCTTAATTATCAAGTTTTTCAATAATAAAATGAGCTTGGAATGGCTTGTACTTGAAATAGTTCAGTAACTACTTTTCAAGGACATTTACTATACTTGTTGTGTACCCTATGCAATAGGACCTCAATTTATGAGAGGAAGAGAGGTGTTATGCTGCCCTGATATATTGGGTTGCTACATAATACAGCATATGAATCAATCTTTAGGACAAGAATAATTACAAAATAGAAGAAAATCTTTAAATCCTTCACACATTTCCTAAACTTATTTAGCAATAATTTATTTATCATTGTAAATAGATAATTTAAACAAAAATTTCTTTGTTTTAAGACAATTGTATCGCTTACTTGTCTTTTCTAGTATTCTCAATTCCTCCTTTATATTGTAGCACTTCTTCTAATCAATTTAGAGGAAAACTGACACCTACAGAACCTTAAACTCAGAATTTCTTTTTTAGGAAAGGGATGTACATTTTACATACCCTAAAATGAGGTAATGTTGTGTCAATTACTGTATTTACCAACATATTCAGATATAATAAAAGGAAGGTCTGGGTACGGTCAAAAATAACTCAAATAGAAAAAACTATTAATTACAATCCAAACGTTTCACCCCACTTTGTAGGTCTAAAAAAGATACAAACATCTATCTGCAACAGAGTAAGAGAATAAGATGGCATGAAATAAAAGTAAAAGTTAATTAATGTTTTGTATTGGGAAATACAGCTTTTTGAGATGTTTTTCTGTTTCACTGAATGAGTCTGCCGGAATGGGTAAGTTTGGTATACCAGTCTGCCTTGACTATTTTTTCCAACATCCTTATCACAAAAAAATTAATATTTCTGGAAACCTCATCTACCAATCCCTTTCTCTATCATACCCTCAAAACCACCAGACCAACATATAACTTATTAAACAGATTGTTTATCAACCTACTCCACCTTTTTTCAGTATAGGTCCCTTCCTTATATTCAAATTGTTAAAACATTTATAAGTCTTATAGGTCTTATAAGTCCTTATATATAAGAAGTATTAACACACGTTGATTTACACAAACATACCACTGTGCTGTGATAATTGAAAAAAATAATAGCTTTATTAATGAATAACCTATATCACCAAAATTGTACCAGTTTCTGCTACTAAAAATATGTTTTGTTTTTGTGTGTATATATATTGTAATAATTTTAAAAATATTAAAAATAAAATAAAAGGAATCTGAATAGTTTTTAAAACTTTTCTCAAATATAAGAGATACTTGGGTTCAAATTAAGAACTTTGATATAAAATAGATAATATAATTTTATTCTATTAAAAGAAAGACTCTTAATTTTATTATATAAAAAGAGAGAGAGAGACTCTTAATCTCAGGGCGTGTGTTTGCTAGACAATCAGAATACAGATACAATAATTTCTCTTAATTTAAATTAAAATCTATTTTACACATGTATCTATTATTATGCATACAAAACTAACCAAGCTCTACGATCTTCCTTTGATGATTTCTGGTGTCTTCTTTGTTCTTAATCTTATTGTTCTGTCCTAGCATCAAATATGGCTTCCTTCTTGACAGAAATTCTTGACCTCTTCATACTCAGACACCATCTCACCTTGGCGCCCCCGACCCAACTGCTCCAAGTTCAAAAACCCAAAACCTGCCTTGAGGTTACATGTAAACATCGATTGTCGCACAACAGTT
>NW_027114317.1:0-2254 GCF_000696795.3 Halyomorpha halys | reverse complement strand
TTTGATCACATCCGTTCTTAACCCACACGAAGTGTTTAAGAATGAAGTGCAAGTCTTTAGAGATTTCAAGATATTCACTATCAATCTTTAATCCATAAATTAACTCCACGTAGCTTAGTTACCATTTTAAAAAAATGCTATAACTTAACTAATTATTTTAATAATAGCCAACTTTGTACACTATTGAAATGGGGGGAAATAACATCCATCATGTACAAAGATCAATTTTCTGACTTTTTTAAGGAAAGGCATTTCCTCTTTTTTTTTTTTTCACTAGAGATCATCATACATCATATTAATAGAAACATAATTTAAAAATTAGACAATATTATGAAAATTAAAAAAAACATCCTCCATTTCGGGTTCATCAATATCGGCGAATACAATTTCTGTTGCCGATTAAGTCTCAGATTGTTTAATATTAAAGATAGTTGTAATAGCAACAGCACCCTCTGAAATACTTCTGGGCGAGGGGTTACATGTAGAAGAGCTCCTCCCTAGCAAAAAATGTTGGGACTAAAGAGGGAATTTTTTACTGGGATTATGGTCTAACCTAAAAACAGGAGAAAAATTGAGCTACTTTCTGATTGCTCAATTGTTTGATGAAAAGAAAGTTATGGGACATATTTTTAGATAAAATTCATGATATCTAAGAAAAAGTTAATAGAACCAGACAGA
This sequence comes from Halyomorpha halys, assembly GCF_000696795.3. Classification (NCBI taxonomy): domain Eukaryota; kingdom Metazoa; phylum Arthropoda; class Insecta; order Hemiptera; family Pentatomidae; genus Halyomorpha; species Halyomorpha halys. Next base: position 1,576 of record NW_027114317.1, on the reverse strand, counting down.
GTTTTCACTAGGGTTAAGATTTTTACAAAATTCTTTTAGGACAAGACCTCAAGAGGAGAAAAAAGTCAGCTATTTCACTACAATTTTGGATTACTTAAATTAAAACTAAGTACAATTATTTGTCGAAATTGAAGAGTCTGCCAAATATAGTTAGGGGGAATAATAATTTGTGGCTTTTTCAAATAGTTAAATAAACATAATTTTTCATTCGGAGCTTCATATTGTTAAAACTACCTACAACCCTAGAAAACGTAATAGAACATCATTTAAATTAAAGTAAATTTATTAAAATATGAGCCATAACTGAGCTGTTCACCTTCAATAGTATTTTTAAAAGTAACATTTCATAAAAAAAAGAAAATCAGTAGTTTGTGAATTCATTGTAGGAAATCTATATCTCAGGAACCATGAGACATAGAGATGCTTATTAACACTTAAATTAAAGCTAGTTTAATGTGCTATAAAATGGTTTATGACGTTTATTTTCGTAGTAGTAGTATTTTTTATGATGTTTCCTAAAATAATTTGATTCCTGGTTGTTCGGACAATAATCCATAAGAAATATTCATCTTCATATGCAAATGTCATAAAAACTATTACATCTACGAAGATAAACGTTATAACTTCTAGCAGACATATCTATGTCTAATGGTTTCTAAGATATAGTTGTTCAAACATCAAAAATGTTGCCCGAACAACTAAAAACCAACATTTTGTCAATTAATTTCGGAAAATATCATAAAAACTACTACTCCTACGAAGAATAATGTCGTAAACTACCTTACAGCACATTAAACTTGCTTTAATTTGAGTGCTAATAGACATTTTTACGCCTCATGGTTCATGAAATGAAGTTTTCTTTTTATAAAGGTGTTTCTTAGAAACTATTAAGCGTAAACAGTTCTATTGAGTTTACTTATATTTTAACGAGTTTACTCTACTTTAATTAATCTTCTCTTACGTTTTTAGTGGTTTTTTTTAATCATTTTTAAACAGCCACCATTTTGTATTCCCCTAGTTATACTTAGCAAACTTATCAATTTTTAATAGTGATTATTGTGACTAGAGATTCTTTTATTTTTATTATCATTTTATTTATTTATTTTTTCTTGCAGATACTTTGATTATGTTCATTTTCTTTATCCTTCTGTTTGTATATATTTTAAGAGAGATTTTATTTATTTTTATTTTATTTTAGTAAGAATGTGATCATTCATCACTATCACATATTGCCCACATAGATGTGGCAGATTGTAATATTTATCAATAAATAAGGTTTGATTATAAAAAAAAAAAAAAGTAATTATATATTGTTTTCATTAAAGTGATCAAAAACTGGGGAGAAATAACTGTTTTTCCACTGGACTCTAATACAATCAAGTTTAATAATGTAGCCAGATTCATCCTTTGGCTAATTACCTCATTTCTGATTGTATCCACCCTGTTGACACGGATACACATTTTTCCTCGAGCCGAAGTAACGAAGTCCCGGAAAATGAGTTTGCCTTTGAGAATGCAATCAACCTAGATCAAAAACGAAAAGCTTTACTAAATCGAAACTACATATTAAAGGTGG
>NW_027114316.1:0-4745 GCF_000696795.3 Halyomorpha halys | reverse complement strand
TCGTTTCGTATGTTATTTTTGCACCGACCCATATATGTTGTCAAATGGTCGGACAATATTGGATGTAATTTTCTGAACAAATAATTATTTATTATATAAACCGTTTCCCTAAACCTTCAAAGTTTATTGAGTAAAGAAAGCAATTTATCTCTACAACGTTTTCCTTTTGTTTCTGCAAGCGTTAGTAAAGAAAGTTTAGAAAAGAAAAAGTTGAAAGTAAATTTTCATGATAATGGATCATTACAAACAACTCAATATTTAAAAGCCCATATTTCACTAACTTTCTCAAAGGCCGAGAACATAATGTCGAATTTATGAAAGAACTTTGAGCAGTTAAAGTTCTTTTTTAAGAGCTTTTTAAGAATGGACATACCATCATGCCATTGATAAACCTAACAGCTGTTTCCACTTTATTACTTATAATTATGTACTTTATTAATTCATAATTTGTAGAATTTAAGCGTTTTAACTGATTTTTCTTCACAAAAGTGGACAAACATTTGTCCATTTTTAATTTAATTTTAAGGATTATCTTTTATATGCAAAAAGAAAATAGTTAAGTCTGTATTGGTATTTTTTTTTTACCACAACAATATACCGTGCATTCATAATGAAAGAAGTTCAACTCAAAAATTTGCTTAAAAAGTGTCAGTAAATTCATGATATTGACCAAAATATAAAATTTATATAACGACTTTCAAATTATTACAAACTTGTTCTTTAGGTTTTGAAGTATAACTTAATCAGTTTGTGTGAAATTCCAAAAGATCATAGTGATATTTTGATAAATATGTTTATAAAAGCAGGATACTTGAAATTATATGACGAAAAATCAGATGTTTTTAAAATATTGTTTTTACACAGTTGTAATAGTATAGATCTACTTCTGTCAATTATATATAGTAAATATACTAATACCAGATATACCAGAAAACAATATTCGGTAATTTATTTACGGGTTTTAATTTTTCATTCAAGTTTCAATTTTTCAAGTTCAATAATTATGAAAATGTACCGAATTGTACCGACAGAAGGATTTGAAAAAAAATTATTGTAAAGCATGTAAAAAAAATATCAATATTGTGACTGACCACATCTTACGTCAGAATCTTTTTACGTCAGACAAGTTTTTTTAGTCCTCGAAGGAAAACTTTCAGAGAAACCTCAAAAGGTTCTAAATGTAGACTTTTTACAGCTTTATGAGTTTAGAATTGGAAAAATTAACAGTTTATTGGATGTTCAAAACATCCTTCATCATAATATTGCCACTTCTGATCCACAAAGTTCAGGCCTAAGGCTTGTGACCACGGTCGGTTTTCTCTATATGTTGAGCCGTTATTATGTGAAATTCTAACGTAAATGAAAAGAGGTAGAAGAGACGTTTTGTCCTTTGACATTGATGGCCCTGTATTTATAGGCAGATCGAAGAAGAAGTAGAGATGATCGAAATAGACCGGATCATTTCAATTTTCAACTAATTTCGGGCAATATTTGTTTGGAAAGAATCCCAAGTTCACTAAAGTTTATAATAATAACCCATGTATCATTGAGCCTATAGTTATATTTTACTGATTTCAGTTTGGAGAACTCATCATCTGTTAATAAAGTAATACTCTTCATTAATTCGATGTAAAATCAACAATCAACCAAGTAATTTTTTTAATTTAAATCCTATATATTACTACATTACCGACGTTTCGGGATTTTATCCTATCCTCAAAGTCAAACTCTACATTATGAGTTATATAGTAGTGCATTAGTCGTTACTCACTCAAACATCTTATTTTCTTTAGATGGTCATCCCTAAATTCCTGAACATGGACCCCCATGCCTTAACTGCGGCTTCTCAATGACTGCTAAGAACTTAATTGTGGACAACACCACCTTTAAAGCACTAAAAGCCTAAAGTGTAGAGGGAAACCAAACTCACAGGGAATGATTTCTCACTGAACAAAACTAACCGTATTACAAAGAGTAGGAGAGAGTGGAAAATTTCCTAGCCAACTTAAATCTTGAGCGAAGAGGATATACTCTTGAAATGCCACCGAATACAAGATGCGCAAGAGAAGGAAGACGAACAGAAAATTGAAAAAATGTATTTTAGCAGTAGTTCGATTTTGTGCACACTTTTGCAACATCGAACTGCAGTAAACACCTGTATTACTTAAAAAGCAGAGAGAAATGAAAATAAATATTTTTTAGTTCCATATTATTAATATACTTTATATTTCCTGAAAATTTATTTAATTTGGAGTAGAATTTATACTTTTATTTTTGACCTGAAGGCAGGATATCAGAGTTATAAAATTATTAATAGCAGTCATTATTATCTATTTTTTATTTAACTGATCTCTAATTTTGGATTTTTATGTGTGTGAAGTTCGTTTATCATTTGATGAAAACTTACAAACTGTTTAGATTTATGACTTTCTTTTTGATAGTTCTATAATCCCTGATATGTTAAACAAATAAAACAAAAAAAGCTTCCGAAAAAGTGTGACACCTTCACGCTACTTATTATTTGGTGGAAACTCAAAAACTTTTGAAAATCTGGCTTCCTTTTCAACAGCTCTAGAGTTCTCGATTGGTTAAACAAATAGTTCTGCCCACTAAAGCGAACGAGAGACAAAACGCTTTCTATAAAATGAGAAATTATTCCAAACTTAACGAGCGCGCACAGCACGACAAAATAAGATGAGACGCTGAGATATCGGGGAAAACTGGTCCTACTCAAGTATCTATTATTTATCTAACAATTAATTCGAACCATTTATGAAGAGTTAAATGCATAACAAACATTCTTTGATTTTTAATTGAATAAAAACTTCACGATTTCACACTAATTTTACAGAATAGGGTGAGACGTTGGCAGAAATTGCGGAGTTCTTGTCTCACCATAATATATACCGTATAGTTAACCACATACTGAGAACATGTTTTGAATGTTTTTTGGAATTGAACCTTTGAATTTGCCTCTCTTTCCTCAGTAAAATGGAAATAAAGGTAAATTGTGGAAACTATTTTATATTGTTCTTTATTTGTTCCGAGTTGAATGAATATTAGAAAAAAATAAAAAAAGACATATCTTTAATGGGCGCCAAATATTAAGATAGGAATCGACATAACCGCTTCGCTACCAAACATATATATAGGTCGAGTCACCCAAAATATTTATTCAAGCAAGCTCTTTTGTAAAGTGAATATGTAAAAACTTCCTTGCTGTTCACATTGAATATTCATGCTAGATATTTGCAATTTTATTTTAGATATTAATTTTTTCCTTGATTTCCCTACATTTCTAATCGATAATGTTTTGTTTCAGGCCCGCGATGGCGTCGCTGGACGTTATCAAGAGGAAGAGCAACCCAGGTAAGCAACTCTGAGATAACTCCAGTACAATTCCAGCGAGCAAGCTCTATCTATAGAGCACCCTGTGGGGAAGCACTATTTAGAAAGCATCCCTCACCGCGCACTAAAACTGGCCCACTTATTTTATTCTTCTTTATAGTTTCCTTTATGCTATAATCTTCGGCTAACAAGAAAGAGAGAGGTTATTAAAATAGAAACTATAAACGGGAGCTAAAAATGAATTGAGTGCTGCGCTCAGGCGGCTTGGGCTTTCATCGGTTGAAAACAACATTCACGATTGAATTATGTTATCTTCATATACTATTACTATTATTATATTACATATCTATCTACCAAGAATATTGAAACTTTTTAATGAGTTCATAAAAGATATAAAGCTTCATAATTTATTAAGTATGCTTTTACTGCAAAATAAATTGAAATGTGCTTTAGTTGTAACAGTAAAATAAAAAAATATAGGATGTAGTCTATATATTTTATGTTTCAATATTATCCTTAAAATAACAATATTTAAAATAAAGTAAATATTTTTTTTATTTTATCTATTTACATCTGTTATGTCTTATTGGAAATCAAGAGCAATAAGTGATAGTGTTATAAGAAAGAAGAACGAAAAAAACCGTAAATAATAACAGTAGTATTCCAAAATTTAAAAAAAAAAATTACATATTATTATTATATTGTGATAAATATAAATCGGTATAATAAAATAAAACGGATTAAATTGTAACAATATAGTTTGTATTCAGTTATAGTTTAGAGATATAGATATAGAGGAAGTTGGTGTGGTAGATACAATAGCAAAAAAAAAATTATTTATAAATGTAAAACAAAATATTATAAAGGAAAATAAGAAATGAACAATCCCAGTGTACAAAATAAAATAAAACAAAATACTAGCTAAAATATAACTAAATACAAAACAAAAAAATTGGTGTAAAGTTCAAATAAATAAAGATAATAAAATAATAATACCATTCTAAATGTAACAAACACCAAATGCTATGTATAACTATTTCATTAAGTCGAAATTAAGGAACATAAAACATATTAAAAAAAAAAGAAAAATAAACTAATTTATTTTTTAGCTCATTTCATATCATTTAACTTAGTTATAAAGAAACTTAACGGACAATAAATTGATAAAATTGATTACTGATAATTGACATATTTTATAACAAAATACCTAAAATTTGTCGATGAATCTAAAGAAAATAAAAATTTACTTGGAAAGTATTTTAATTAAAATTATTTTGAAAAAAAAAATTATGAATTATGTAAATATTTAATTAATGAATAAAAATAAAACCAAAGAAAAAACTTCGAAAGTAATAATTTAATAATAGTTAAATAAAAACTAAATATTTAGAATAATT
>NW_027114315.1:0-2755 GCF_000696795.3 Halyomorpha halys | reverse complement strand
CAAGATTTTCAAGTGTAAATGAAACATACAACATATTTACTTATTGTATTTTTTATTTGTACAGTTGTAAATCACATTAAATAAATAAATAAAATACATTTTAAATTTTAAGAGGTTTGATCTGGGGGAAACAGTAATAAAATTGATGTTACGAAATAAAAAAAGAATTTCCCCGAAGTGACAATTTGTAAGCCATTGTTCCGTAGAAATCGGGATAACATTTTGGAATGTGAGATGAGGAAGAATCCGAAACTGAGACTGAGTCGTCTGTGTAACGGAGGGCTGAGGAGGTTCTCAGGGGCTTTATGTTTTATTCAAGTAAGAAGGCGGTGCTAGGAACCGCTCGTGACCTGGGAGACGAAACCATCACATCTAGACCAGATTATACGGAATTTGAACTGCACTCTCTGGGTAAACAAACCTTGTCTTTACCTCCTCATATCTAAATATCCGATGGTGCTCCGTGTATACCAACTTGATTCAACATCTTGGGGCATTCATATGCAGGCGTTGCGTTACCCTTCTCGATGGGTTAATGGAAGGAATGGTGGATAAGTGCATGCAGCCATACACAAAGAGTTGTGTCGTCGTTTGTATATCTTGAATGATATTAAAACTGTGATGATATTAGGTGTATTCATGATCTTTAGTTTAACATTTTAAAGCGCGTTAAACGGAAAAACTCATGCTAAATAGAGAAATATTTCCTTCGTTTACCATGTTAAAACATGATGATATAAAATATAACATGGTTGAGAGTATGTTAAATGGAGAATGGCACCACGCAACAGAACAGCAGGGCTCGTCACCATTTTGTGTTGTAAGAACAAGCAATGTAGTATTATACATATAACTTGCTCGTACTTTGTGTTTTGATTTTGTCAGTATTGTTTTGGGTGATTTTAAAATAAATAAAGTAATGGAAGACAATAATAATAATGTAATGACAGTAATCAAGCCCAGTTTGTTTCTCTTCCTCACATGTTATAAGATGATCAAGCACTGAGCCAAACTTTCACACGACTTCCATTTTTCACTCAATTAAGGCATGTTGTAATAAATTACTTTAATCAAAACTTATAATTAAACAATAACATGAAGTTTTGGAAGGAAAGGTTGTTTTATAGCCTTTCCTTCCAAAACCTGTTGCTGAGAAAACTCACTAGTTCTCATGCATTTAACATGGCTTTAAATAGGGCTACTCACAATCTTGTACTTATAACATTTAGCATAGTAAAACATTTTACATTTAACACATCATGAATACCCCCATTAAAACTTACCTTTTCCAAATCGTTAAAAACTTTTGCAAGGATATAAATATTTTTTCTATCGATTTCAGCCTAAAACACGTGTGTTTACAGCTGGTAATAATCGATCGTTTATTTATAGCTATTTTTCTTTTGACACATGCTCCTAATGATCTAAAGCAAACTATTTATCTTTCTCGACCAGCTGACTCCATGCGAACTGTGAGACAGTTCAGATACGCTATTTTTTCTAACGGAGTCAGTAATTATTTTTAAAATAACTTTATATAGTTTATTAAATAATGAAAATAGCTTTAAATATTGCCAGTAAATTCAAAATCCTACAATAAAACAGATTATATAAAGAAGACAATCATATAAATTTTGTAATAAGAGAATTATTATATCTTACACATTATGTGACTCCAGACTTCTTAAATAAGAAGTAAAGTAAAAAAATCCTAAAATTTTAAGAGAGGTGTTTAAGAGTTTTATTCATTCAAGTAACAGCTTCTAGAAGTTGTTTTGTTTACAAGTTTGTTTCTCTACATAAAAAATCAGAACTAATTTTTACCAACAGATAACCGGTTACGGTACACGAATACTCAAAACTTGGGCCGTCCAAAGCTCAAAGGTTAGGCGCAGGTCTATCCGTTTGAGATCTGTGGGTGGCGCCTATTAGAATCAGGCCTGGGTTGACTTTTTACATTAAGTGGTGGTACCAAAAAATTACAAATTTGACCCCCCACCATGAATAGAATAGGTTGGTCTCCTGTAGATAACTAGGCAAACATCACCATCGCTGTGGATTGCCTTAGGAAAAAAAAAACCTGTAACTCATTTCTTCAAGTGTAACTAGTAAAATAAAAGAAGTTTTCTGCTAATGACAGTATGAATAAAATATGGCGTTATTTTTTCCTTCCAAAAGCAATATCATATGTCAAATATGCATTTTAGTAAGATAATGTGGTTTAAGAAATAAAAGAAATTAGACGTAAACTATCTTAGGCATGTGCCATTAATGGTATTTGATGGTTGCCTGTCTATACTTCCATAATTCCTTCTCTTCCTCGGTAAATCTCTACTCTATTGCCCGGGAACCACCTTTTGAATGTTCTACTCACACATGATGAGGTTGATTTTCAATGAAAAAGGAAAGAAAATGATTTATCCATAGAAAAATGACTTTCTCAATCACTTAAGACCCATGTTCTCTCCACAGAGGTTGCTCGGAGCGCTAACTTTTTACTATTTATTATAAGTACTTATTACTTAGTAAGTATTGTATCCTATTCCTGGATAAAATTCTTCAATATAAATTCAAACTGAAAATTAGGTTATGCTTTCTTGTTATGTTTAATAACTTATATTATATCCATTTAATCTCTAGATATTATCTACCCATAATTACGTAAAACTTGGCATGAATCAATAAAGCAATATTCATTAAACAAATTTTTTTGAGATGGAATTTTTAATAAATCCAAAAAAATTTTTTTTTTTTT
>NW_027114314.1:132694-136999 GCF_000696795.3 Halyomorpha halys | reverse complement strand
GTTCTTTATACTTGACAGATGCGGTCTTATTTTTGTGCATAAGTGACAGATGTAGCATTGTTACTGGTTGTTTTAGAGTCCAAGGTGGGTTCTGAATTTCAGGCTTCATTATCGGAATCGTTTTAAATGTAAAGATAGCCAGAGTGATTCTTTCTGCCAGAGGGAGTGTTGGGTTTCGTTTCTGCCGAAAAGCTATGGAGAGAATTTAGTTCAAAAAATATATTTGTAAATCGGATGATTTGTCTGTTCAAATAATTTGGAAACATAATTAATAGCTAGTTTTTGTCTTCTAAATGATAGCGGAGGTAGGCCTGCTTCAGACTAATGCTGAGAATGGGACTGGTCCTGAATGCACTGGTAGCAAGCCAGATACCCGCATGATGTCCTGAATCGAGCTTGGCAAGACTTCGGCGACGTGCAGATCCATAGACAAAAGAACCATAATCTAGCTTGGAACAGACTAATGTGGTATAAAGTTTTAACATGGTAGACCGATCCGAATCCTACGATGTACCGCTAAGAAACCGGAGTATATTTAATTTTTTTGTCGCGGCTGACCTTAATGATGTAATATGCAGTTCCCAACTTAATTTATGATCAAATATAAGGCCTAGAAATTTGTGATGATCTTGGGGAGGAATTGCTAAATTTATATGTAGTACCGGAGGGATAGGCGTATTTCTTTTTCGACTAAAGTGAAGACATGCAGTTTTTTCTGTGGACATTTGTAAGTCAATAGATGTAGACCAGTGATTAATTCTGTCAATGGCTTCTTGCAATTTATTTTTAATAGTATCAACGTTCTTCGACCTGCAAACAATCGCTAAGTCATCAGCAAACGGTAGAGATTTGACGCCTCTTGGTAAATTGAGTCCTAGATCATTTATGGCAAGTGAGAATAAAGTGGGGCTAAGAACATAACCCTGAGGGATACCATTGAGCTGTTTACGATTTTGTGATAGATCACGGCCAACTTGAACCTTAAAATGACGTTTAGAGAGAAATTGTTTTATTTTTTTTTATTATTTTATACCATTTAAACTGAAGATTTGAAACATCGGGAGCCACCCACACTATATGCATAAGGCTAATTATTAACGTCAGCACCCCATGTGGCCGAGACAACAACAGATACTCGCTACGAAATAAAAAGGCCAGAGGAAGTGCAAAAAGAGTCACATTTTCTCTGATAAAGCATCTTTTTTTTTTTATTCTAAGTTAGTCTGAAACCATCAGTGAGAAAAGATATTTCAAAAGTGTACTCCGGCAGCCTAGAAGAGGGTAGATAGAGATATGTGGAGTAGAAGAAAGAATCATGATGTCATCTTCAATGTGCATATTTACAGTTTTCATAGACCCCAAATCAAGATTAATCAACTGACCTTAACTATAATTGTTTTTTTACCCGCCCTTCATACCCTTTAGTTTCGATAGATTTAGGATTCAACATTTAATATCTCTTGTTCAACCAACCTATAGGTTGTTGTTCCGGGTAACCTACGGGAACCGAAAGGTTGAATTTGAGGGGCCACCATGATACATTATGGCATATAATAGCCTACAGGATATACTAGCACCCATGTGGCCAACAGTCAAAACTCACCTCCTCCAGCACTCTCTGTGGTGAGAAGCAACCAAGACTAATGAGAGATAGCCATCTTGTCTTCAGCCTCAGAAGCAGTCTATCTTTTCTTTTTGTTCACTTATCAATAATATCTACCATGAGTGAGTAGATTTACTGGAGTAGTTCCCAGCAGCAGAGGGGAGAGAGGGATAGAACTGAGGGGGGTGGAGGAAGGAAGCATGAAGTAAGTCCACCTGGCAATAATTAACATCCACCACCACATAATAATCATCATGAACCACCTCATTATCTACAATTCTACATCCCAGCCATTTTAAATTTACTAACCATCTAATTGTAAATGTTTTCTTTCGGTCACCCCCTACGCAACTTGTAACTTAAACAATAGAACTTTATTTTTCATTCAATCATGTTTCATTTTTCAATTATACAGTCCACTCAAACCCAACCAGCCAACCAAAAGTGAAGTATGTCTGGCATTAAGGTGAAGGCATGCTTCATACAGGTTGTAAAGAAACTATCATTCTGTTACTTTATGCTTTATTTTCATTACATTAATTTCTAAACAGTCTACAAACAATATTCAACCAGCCAATCAAAACTGAAGTAATGCCTGGCCTTAGGTTGAAGGCGCACGTCATATACATTTACTTAATGAATGTATTTCGCTATTTTTGTCCATTCCTGGTTTGTCATAGGAGTGCTTCCTAATAAAGAGTCGATCTAAAATTGAAATGAAAATAAATAAACAAACACTTAATTCTTATTATTATTAAAGAAAGTAATCGAAGATGGATTTTTTATTTGAGAGTGAAATCTATTACTTCTCCTACCACTCCATTAATTGATACACTGACCTTATTATATTGATAATTTTATAAAATACTACTAGAAACAATCAACCAAGTTACTTTTACTTCATTGTATGAGACAAATACATCCGATATTCCTTAACTGGCAGTACCAGTCTATTTAGATCATATGAGCTTCTTCTTGAAGTTGAAACGTTCTTATCATTCAGGCTAAACCATTTTTAATTGTAATTTAATATTTATTCTCACAGAGTAAAATAAAGGGGCTAGAAAAATTGATCTTTTATAAGCATTTTTTATTTTGAAGTTTTGAAGTCGTAAGCAAAGTTTCTAAAACAAGTTTGGGGCCTACTAGTATTTAGTTGTAATTTAACTGCTGTACAATGCGGTTTAGTTTGTTTGAAACTCCATGGATTACAGTTCTGGAAGCTATAAACTCCCTAGAATTTATTATAAACATTTATCCTAAGAAGAATTACTAGGTACATTGCTTAATAATTTGAAATACTCATAATATTAATTGACTTAATTATTAATTACTTAAAATCATTTATTTTATTTTTAAATTATAGCTTTAGTTATTTCTCAACATAATAGCAAAACATTACTCAAGTGTTGTACTGACTTATATAATTGTAACGCTTAATATTTTTATTTCATTCATTAATTATAGTCATATTATAGTAATTATAATTATAATTAAGTATATATATTGATTTATGCAATAATTTTAAGCTATAAAGATATAGAAAATATCTTCATATATAGATATAGAAAATCTCATGTTAAAATTTAAATTTTCATTGAATGTTGATTTTTAATACCTATTTAACAGAGAAAAAATTCATTTTTGAAACTGAATAAATTTTTGGCGAAGAATTTAAATTTTTAAAATAACCTATACTTCTCGTGAGTGGATTTATTAACTTTTGAGAGAAGACTACTCAATGATAAGATGGTGATATAATAAAAGTACGCCTTTAAGCAACAATCAACAACAACAATGGAACAAAATGGAAGGGTTTGTTTTTGATGAAATGATATTGACAGGAAAATTAATAACTTCTTCAGAGTGATTTAGGACTATCTAGATAGAGGCATTTTGGTCTTGTCAAATTAAAATTTCAACAGAAATAAAGCAAATAGGACCTCAATAACAGACCTGACTACCTCTACTGATTATAAAGTCATATGCAAAAGAACCTCATAAATAGTGAGAAATAATTTAGATTCAATAACCTTCAAGCTATAAGGAATTAAAGATGATACCCTCCTGTGAAAAACCTCTTTGAGAGATGTAAAATCTGAAGAAGTAATCCCGATTAAATGGAGAACTGGACATGCAGGCTTACCTACTGACACCTAATCAGAGTAATGGAACCACTTATGAAATATGCAACACATCACTGATACGAACACAAACTAATTCTAACTAGATACAAACTTTACACTAACAGAGCAATACCTGCCACTATGACCAAAGCACTTTCTGATGACATACAAATCTGGCTCATTCATATCTAATCAACAAGCAGCCAACTCTAAAGTGTCAATATTATAATAGTAAAATTATAGTCACATCTTCCAAGAATACCCTTTCTACACTATGGGTTTAAGTGGATAAGGAGTGGGATTATGTGTATCAGTAGTCCTGACTATTGACAGAGAAAAAAAATCGGTATTCGTTTTTATATGAACAAATAATCTCTTGAACAAGATTAAAACCCTCAATTTATATGCATTGACTATCTTAAATTTAAATAATTGATTGGAGATGATGGTCGGGGGGTGCGGTCAGCAAAGAAACAACATAAATAAACAAAAAATATTTATTTATGCTGATGTTTCGACCTGATTTTCAGGTCTTCATCAGGGCTATAAAAACAAAAAGACAACCATTATTTAGAG
>NW_027114314.1:121034-128024 GCF_000696795.3 Halyomorpha halys | reverse complement strand
TATATAAAATAAAATAAATAATAGACTAAAAATTTGGAAATATACATTATAATTGAATTAAAATATAAATTAGTTGATTACTAACTATGGACAATTGATTACATTATTATTTATATACATATAAATGTGAGCATCAAATAAATGATACAGTCGAAGGAATCTATTTTATTTTACCATTTTTTCAATCTTTAAAATCAATTTCTTTTAAAACATGTACCATTGTATTCATGATAAATTAATGTAACATCTGAAATAGTGTAAAATTTAAAATAAGTTATTGTAAGAGGTGATTGGTACCTATTGCACTTGCGACGTCTTGGATTGTTAGTAGAGAAACAACAAATACTGTTATTCTTAGCTAGTATCTGTGCAAAGTTTATAATGTTATTTTGTTTTCTTCATCTACTGACAGTCTGTCCACAGTTCAATATCATATCTACATCTGTTTAACATCTTTATGAACATCTTCACTAAGTTCACCCACCTGATAATATTTATATTTATATGCTAATCAATATACGATACTTCTGCACTTCAAGTATCTCACCTCAACTTCACTCATATTATATTATTCCTTTAGTTTCATACTTGTAATATTACTGATGAAATTTAATATACTATATACACCAAGTAATGAGTTATTCATCTTCATTTACCATAAGATTTTTACTTATTAATGTTTTATCTTTCAAGAGCTCTTTAGGCTAGTTTTCATTTTGTAGAATTTCATATCCAATTCACTTGTTTTTCTTTAATTCATTTCAATTATTCTTTTAAAAAAGTATTTAATATGTTGTTTATTGTTCTATCAAGTATTATATACTTTTCCTCAGGTGTCCCTTGGTCAATTTGGCTGTGGCTACGACACTTTGTATTAACTAACTTTTGTCAAGAGTGGCCATTTCCAAGATACATCATAGATTGTTATTGTAAACTTGGTTGTGAAGAAATGACAGGTTATATTTAAATAACACTACATTTCTTTATTGAATCCTAAGGGCAATGTTTAACAAATTAACCCTAGCAGCACCAAGGTAGTATTCATTACGGCCTACTCCAAGGGGGGGGCTCGCCGAGCCCTACACTTCCCAAGACGACCTCCACAAGCCCTCACTTGATTTTAACCCTTATATCATTAATTTTCCTTTTATGGTAAACTTACTCTTTTGAAATATAATAATTTCTTCTTACTTCTGTAAATAAGATGGTAGAATAAGGATTATTTTAAAAAAAAAATAAGGACCTAAGATTTCTATATGCTTTATTATGAAAATGTTTTAATTTGGAATTAAAAAAAGAATAAGAATACATGATACAACAAAAACCTAGGGTCGCTGAAACTTTAATTATTTTCAATTTCATGAATATTTTAAAACAAAAAAAAAATTCTATTGTCTGAACTTAAGTATAAGAATAAAATGTTTATGTTTACAAATGCTCATCACTAGATTCAGCAGGTTCACATGTGTCAACTCTTTTCAGAACAACTAAAAAACCAAAGAAACATATCAGTCCGAAAATATTTTTAAGTAAAAAAAAAACTGAGGAAATCAGACCAGTAGTGAGAGTATGGGCGAGCTGGTGCACTTCCGTGAGTAGCCAATCAGAAGCCAGCATTTTGATGAACCACAGGTCCCTTCCCTGCACCAAGGGGGGGCTCCACCCGCCCTCATCTCATTTTTCTAATACAAATAATTTTTCGTACTCTTCCTCCTTATCAAATATTTTTCAAATCAATTCCAACATGTTGGTAGATAAATTTTAGGCAAATAGATTTTTTTCCTTGTCTGTGAAAAATTTTTTGAGAGCAGTATTAAAAAAAATCGGAAGTGGGGGCTGGGCGGGCCCCCCCCCCCCTTGGTGCTGCTAGGGTTAACATGTACATGTAACTTTTATCAGTTACTTATGTTATAAGAAGTTAAAAACCCTACACGGCTAATAATACATGGATCCAATCGACCTAGAAAATGAAAGTTTAATGAATAAAATAAAAAATATATATGCTTGCATTGATTATAAATATATAAATCACCTAAGTAACTTTTCATATTTCTATAGATGTCTTAAAAAGTGTGATAAAATAAATATATCATTTATTACTACGTAGATAAATAGCAACTTAAGGTAATAAGGTGCTCAGAGGGTTTTACGCATTTTATATTGCTATGTTTCACGATAACAGCTTTTCTAGGGCTGATGGGGTTTCGGGAAAGTGCATTTTATTTATTTATTCGTGTATTTCTATTTTATCTCTATTTATATTACATATCACAATCGGTTCCTGCTGGTAACCGATCATCAATCCTCAGAAAAGTATTGCTATATATTTAGACCAAGAACTAGATACACAGAACCCCTCGCTATAGTGAGCTAGATATAATTGTTTATAATAACTCATTAGGTATATTTTCCAATGGTGTCGTGTTCACTCACCCAATATACACTACAATATATTAACATTTATAGTTTTTAACTGACAAAAGTAGTAAAATGTGTGTCCCCGTTGAAATCAAACACTACAAATCTGTTGGTCATTCCAATATATATCTGTAGTATCGATTATGAAATAAAGAAACTGTAGTGTGACAGTTCTACTTAGAGACAACTTTTGATCGTAAATCGTAACTTTGAATCAAATTAAGGCAATAGCGGTTAGAACCCTGTCAATCTTAGGTAACATTATGAAGTGTGGAATCAGCCTCAAAAGGAAAACAACATACTATACTGCAACGCTATTCTGTTAAGCAAAATAGTATATGCTTTACATTCTAGGCGTATAAACAGTTAATAAGCTATTCTGGTAGCTTTCACCTATTAATTAAAAAAAAATAATGTTATTATTTAAAAAAATATTTTTGTTGATTCTATTTAATACATATTTATAAAATTAACCATGATACTATTCAGTAGCTATTTTGATAATTAAATATAATTTTATTTCTTACTATATATTATTTTATTTCTTCATTAATGCAGAAAAATAAATTAGTACAATTAACATATTTTTGGCACAAAATAAAATATATAATAATCATGACAGATAATGAAAGTAAAAATTACTTAATTTTTTATATAAAAATCCTAAATTTCGTTGAATTTTTTAAAAAATTTATCCACATTAAACTCCAAAATATTTATGACTGTTTCTTCTGACGATTTCAATTCTATTTGCCGTGATCCTATTCCTCCCAAAAACTCCTTTTGCTCCAGAAAATTTATTTTTTATGATAATTTCCTATTAAGACGTATTCTCCTCTGTCCTCAAATCTAGAACTAATGACTGTGGTTCCTTATTAAATTTATGTTAAAATAATTAAATTATGCCTATCTGATATAATTTCCTGATCTCTTAGATTTTCCTTATTTTTTTTTATTTTCATTTTGCCGAATGCTAATGAAAAGCCTTAGTCCGTCTATTGTATAAAGTTCGTTTTCCCCTCCCCTAGTTTCCGATTTCAGACCATTCTCTCCAATCTATCAAAACCACTTGAAAGACTAGTTCACTCACAGCACAATACGTTGCTTTAACAAAAAGCTCTCCTCAATCCTCTTTTGACCGAATTTGATCTCAATATTCCTCCTAGTAAGCTGTATTGAAACTAACCCAATACATTTTTTAAATTTAAAACTTAAATTTTCTCATGTTATATAATTTTTTTTTATAATACTTTGGTCTGTCTTAATGAAAATCCTCCGTGATAAACTTTTTTTGTTATAATATTCTAAAATTGGATATATTGATTTCTGATTGAACACTTTTCATAAAATAAAAACATAAAAGAGAAGTATTTTCTTTTTGTATATAATAAATTAATTGCTTTTTTTCTAGTATAGTAAAACTGAATCAAGAATATCTTTGAAAAATGCAAAAATGGATATATCAGAACCTCGAAAATTATAAATCATTACTTTGAAGTATTTCCATAACTTTTTAACTCTATTGAAAGATCTAATTATGGGAATAATTTTTAAAGGAATGTTATTTTCTGAACATAAAAAACATAATTTATCTTATAAATTAATATTTTATAAAATATTTAATTTGGAAAAATAAATATAAACTTGTTTTTTAGACATTGACGTATGGCATTGTAACTTTGGAGAAACGATTTAAAATTGCGATAGCGAAAACATTTTTACAAATCTGTTGTCATGTTCGACTCTTGAAAGATTTTATTAAATATGAAATAAAAATTTATTCAGTTTTAATGGTGTAAATCGAATACTGTATTTTTTAAATGTAAATATAGGTAGTACATACACCATATCCAGATGATGTTGAAACGGATTTTCTGTATCGTTAGATATAACATTTCCAGATTTACATTTTTCATGCAAATGCATTCTCACAAATCCAATAATTACAAAAATATGTAGAGTACTTCCAGCTAAAATAATTCACAAAAATTATTGTCAGGCATTGTGCTAATGAAATTCCATAAATCTCATCTGACCACGTCCGATCTGAGGAGTAATTCGTATCTGAACAAGTCAGTTTGGAAAATTTTATTATTGCCTTTGGAAAAGTTTCAGAAAAGCCTTATTTCAGCAGGTTTAAGAGTTCAAAATTGGAAAAATAGAAGAATGTATATGATATACATATGTAACAACCTTTCTCGAGATTATTATCGTTTTTTCGGTTGGTGTAAATATTATTTAATTTGTATTTGTTCTATGAAAAAAATAACAATATTTTATTCAAGAAGTTGAGACTCCCGTCATGGCAACATTGAATGATCAAATTCAATAAAGTTAAAATTAGAATCTATTGTATTCTCAACAATATTTTTTTGTTTCCTTTAATCCATTTTATGTTTCTCGACTTTTGTTCTTCCAACTCTTACGTTACTTGAGATATCCAAAAGTCCAGTTTCTGAGGGATATTAATATTCCTTAGTATCTGGAAGAAGAGGCAGAAAAGACGTTCTATTCTTAAAAATTGATGGATCTGTCTTTCAAGATGGAAGATTATGGAAGGAGAATGGATTTTTTCAATTTTAGAATAATCACTGACATTATTGAATGAATAACAAATACATTTTTATTTCTCAGTTATAGTTCTGTGAAATTGCAAGTTAACCAAAAAGAAAGAAAGACGATAACTAACTAGATAAGTAAAACTTTTATCATTCTCTGAGTGTGCATTTGCGTAACATGCCTCATTTCCAAACTGGCCGTCTTATATTTTTAGGTTAATAGCCAATAATTATGTCTAGTTAGTTCATCGAAATTACTAATTCTATTATATTTCCCCCCCCCAAAAAAAAATCTGTACCACAACGACCCATGAAGGATAAGGGGTGCAGCACTTTGTATGGACTTACTGCTATTAGACCAACGGTTGTGCAAGAAGGTGATTTGATCAGGATCACGCTCGACCGACATATTTTTACGTAATTTATTTACCTACATTATGAGGCTGGGTAGACCCCTGAGGGCTCCGAACCAACAGGGCTGACTCAACGGCTACAGGACGTTTATGAAACTAAACTTCATCATAGATATTGTATTATGAACTGCAAACTAATACTTTTTATTAAAATTTCATAGAATAGATTTAGTAGGTATTTTTATTAAGAGGAATTTAATTTTAGTTGAAACTGAAATCACGAATATATAAATGGAACAAAAAAAAATATAATGTTGAGAAAAGTATTGCGAAATCGGTGTGATTAATCTTTTGACTTCTTCCGAAACAACTTGTGATTGGTTCATTTTGCCATCATTCACTCCGTTCTGACGTAATTAGAAACTACGAAACATCGTTGCTGTACCATCTTTAGTAACTTTTACTCCTTTCATTCTATTCGTACGTCGAAAAATGATTAATCGCTCCGCACCCAAGAATAATAGGATGAAAGGGAATCCCAAACCTTTTTAAAATCTATTCCATTCAAATGTACCAAGGCAATGTATAATGGGGAAAAATTTTATTCCCATTAAAGTTGAGTTAGAGATCCAATTCTGAACTAAAGTGTTTGATTTATCGAAAAGGGAGATACCAAACTGGTCATAGGTTACATTCCAGCCTGACCAATCATTTATTAGATTGAAGCTACAGGGGGAACTGAAATGGGTCATCGGACATTTGTCAAACCACTTTTGATGAAATTTATTATGAAAAGTTCAAACTGGTTGTCATATTAATATTGAATATGACACATTACAATTAACATTAGTGTAATAAATTGCACATTCAATATAGCGAAAAATAATTATTATTGTAAAATGAATTTTTCCATTACATTATCGCAATTCAGGAATGTATGTAGATTTTTCTAAGTTTATATAAATATATATAATTCAATTATTAAATTGAATAAGTTTTATATTTATTTATTGAAATTTACAACTGAATTTAAATATTTTTTTTATTTAATACCAAATCGGCCTGGAGGGCCTTACACTTACTAAATTACTAGATTTGTCTAAGTTTATATAAATAGATATAATTCAATTATTAAATTGAATAAGTTTTTTTATTTATTTATTGAAATTTACAACTGAATTTAAATATTTTTTTAATTTAATGCCGGATCGGCCTGGAGGGCCTTACACTTACTAAATTACTAGATTTGTCTAAGTTTATATCAATAGATATAATTCAATTATTAAATTGAATAAGTTTTTTTTATTTATTTATTGAAATTTACAACTGAATTTAAATTTTTTTTTTATTTAAAACCAGATCGGTCTGGAGGGCCTTACACTTTCTAAATTACTAGATTTGTCTAAGTTTATATAAATAGATATAATTCAATTATTAAATTGAATTAGTTTTTATATTTATTTATTGAAATTTACAACTGAATTGAAATATTTTTTTATTTAATACCAGATCGGCCTGGAGGGCCTTACACTTACTAAAGTACTAGATTTGTCTAAGTTTATATAAATAGATATAATTCAATTATTAAATTGAATAAGTTTTCTTATTTATTTATTGAAATTTACAACTGAATTTAAATATTTTTTTTATTTAATACCAGA